>NW_008580149.1:1949795-1953005 GCF_000520115.1 Aphanomyces invadans
TATTCCAAATACAAATTTCAAGATATGTCACTAGTACCACCAATGGGGACTTTTTTCCGTCGCTCGCGGTAATGTAGCAAATTGTCGATGTAGTATTACTACTGCACTAGGTCTAGTAAGTAGTTGGTGCACCAAATATCACCTACCCGATGGCGAAAGCCTTTTACCCGGTATTTCTCTGTGTTTCTCACATGCGCTGAACAAACCAGCAAACGAACATGCCGCGCGGATTGCCGCTTCCGATCGGGTACTTTCGGTGTCCACCGCTGAGCCCAGAAGAAGCCCGGCCATGCATTGACCTCACAGAAACTATGTCCATCGACCTGGTACGACCAGATCCCGCGATCATGTCTCGTTCACTGGCGCCATGCTTCGACGATGCTGAGATAGATACGCCACGCCCAACTCCACGACGGTCCGATCTCGTGGACGTTAGATGCACGATGCAGCGACCCGGACATGCAAGTGTATACGGCTGAAGACATGTCGGCGCCTCCTGGAATCATTTCGTACTGCACCGTCACGACCGTCAAAGCCGCGATGGACGAAGTGGCATCGCTGTTTTACACGGACTCCACCGCCGAGTACCGCGCGTATTGCCAGCACTTTGCCAAAGGCACGTTGGATGCAGCCGTCTTGTACACGTTGGCTTCGCCGACTCCTGCCTTTCCGCGACACAGCATCGCGATCAAGTGGAACGCGTTCAACATCATGCCTGGCATGCCTGCCCGGGACGGAGTGTTTCTGGAATGCCACAACGACTTCGACATACAGGGGCGGCGGGGGTGGGTCCGTTGCTGCAAGTCGATTGAAATATCGTGCTGTCCAGACCTCCACGAGTCGCATGGCCTCGTCCGCGCCTCGTTCTACCGGTGGGGATTTGTTTGCGTCGAGACCGACGTTCCCGGTACGCTCCGCATCACGTACCTCATGCAGATAGACGTGAGCAGTCGCCTCCCACGCATATTTCTGTCGGCTGGCGTGCGTAAATGGACCCAGCGTCTCGCCACATTGCAAGTATGCTTGTGGAGACGCAACCAGTGTGGCCGGCGATTCCTTTCGCTCGAGAAGTTTGTGCCTCAAGTATCTCGCGGTCGCTGCTTTCTATGCCAGCGCAAATTCGGAGCCTTCGGTGCCAAGGAATCATGTCTGAAATGCGGTCACGTCGTGTGCCGGTGCTGCAGCAAAATATGGCACGTTGCCCCGACTGGCAATTTGCACTGGCGACGCATCTGCAATGCATGTGCAAAGTGCAAGATCGCGCCATTCAGCCACGAACCGATCGAGTCGAATCCGTTGGTGCTGCCGCCGTCGCGGCGTGCGATCAGCTTGAACAATGAGTTCTCGAGAGTCGGAACGACGGACATCCCCTGGCAAGGTGTTGGGCAGGACTACGCTTCCTTCAATGACAGACGGACGACCACCACGTCCCCATGCAGACCGCCCAACTCGTTTGTGCAAGTCCATCTCTGTCCTGGCGTCGCGCCGGAAGAATGCAGACGGCGAGGCCAGTCGTTGCCCACGCCAATGGTGCAATGGCACCACCAAGATGAAGTGCAGCACAACGACGGCGACGTGGCACCACCCGATGACATGGCCCTCGTCCGAGTGAGCTCGTGGTCCGAAGCGCAGTCGTCCAGGCGGCAGTGGCGGTGACCATTCGTCTGAGCATCCCGCCATGCCCAGTACAACCATCACGTGGCAACGGTTGACCCCGGCGACAACGGAGACCGCCGACGACGTCCCATCATGGCCATTCGTACACAAAGAAGGGAGGTCGATTGTAGACGTAGCTCAAAATGGCACGTACGCATGCAGTCGCTAGCGTATCTGGACTCGTTCCCGTCGCGACATGCCGGGACGACCGCCCGTTGAATGGCTGGAGGTGGCGGCGCCACACTCGGAGATCGACAGGTTGCTGCTGGTGCTCCGTCGTGGCCATCCTGTTTGGGATGGCGTCGGCCGTTCGATGCAGTTTCCCTTGCGCCATGCACACCCGACGCACGTTCGCCACGCGATCCGACCTGCCATTGCTGACGCGAGGCATCCTAGCGTTGGGTGAAGTGCAGCACGTTGTCGCACGAAAGGTAGCGAGGCCCCTGATGCCAAAGTCGGTCGTTCCGCACGCTAGGGGGACATCGTTCCATGTGCAGCGTCGTACGTACACAGCGCCACAACGGGACTGATGCATCCCCGACCCTATTCGGACACTTCCACCCGCCCGCGTGCGAACTTACCACCCCCCGCTGGACGAAAGGACCTGGCGACCTTGCGCAGCCCGGCGGCAGGTCGCCGTCGGCCCAACGATGTGAGTCCAGTTGCAATATGGCTCGGGTTATGGACGTGATCTGGATAAATTGTCCAGGTCGCGTTTACTTCTCCCACGGTTTGCCAAGTTCGACGATCCCAGGAACGAGAGAGAGGGAGAGATGTGCTTGCCCCACTTTCCGCTCTGCGCAACGGGGTCGCCAGCATCATTCATGGATTTCTCGCAGATGAACGAAGAGCCCGACGTCGAGTACTTTGACGAGCTTGAACTACAGGAGAGCAGCCACGAGCTGTTGCTGACCAAGGCACAACACGGAGCTTCGCCAGCTTCGTCCACGACGAATGCAATGGCCGACAAGGTGGCGGCGACTCCACACACCGCCAAGCCGTCGCACGGCCTGTCGTACCGACCCGACATTGACGGCCTCCGCACACTCGCCGTTGTCCCGGTCGTGCTCTTCCACGCATACCCAGACATGTTTCCAAGCGGGTTCATCGGCGTCGACATCTTCTTTGTCATCTCGGGCTACTTGATCTCGGGCATTCTCCTCAAGGAATGCAAGGCCGGGACGTTCACGTACTACGGATTCTACAGCCGCCGCCTGCGCCGGATTTTCCCGATCCTGCTCCTCGTCATGACGACGACGCTGTGGATGGGATGCCTCTACCTCCTCGCGACCAGCCTCAAGGCGCTCGCGGCCACGATGCTGGCCGGGTCCCTCTTCTGTGCCAACCTCCAGGTGCTGTCACTCGAGAAAGGGTACTTTGACGACGACATCAAGTCGAATCCGTTGCTACATCTGTGGTCGCTCGGGGTCGAAGAGCAGTTTTACATCTTTTGGCCGTTCCTGGCGTCCGTCGTGGCGCGACTGCCGTATCGACGCGCGTTGGGTCTGCAAGGGCTTGTGCTGGCCGGCAGCTTCGTCGCCAACATTGCGTTCC
>NW_008580149.1:1954976-1967488 GCF_000520115.1 Aphanomyces invadans
GTCGGTTCTGGCAAATGTCCATCGGGGGCGTCGTCGCCTTTCTGCACTTCCACGACGTGTCGTCGGCGTCGCGGCCGCCATCGAACGCCATGTCGGTCGCAGGCTTGGCCATGATCGTCGCGGGATTCTTCCTCATCGACGAGACCAGCGTGTTTCCGGGGTTCTGGGCGATCCTGCCGTCCTGCGGCGCGGCCCTCTTGATTGGAGGCGGCGCCGCGGCCGCCTTCAACGCGTCCGTGTTGAGTGCCGCGCCCGTCGTGTACGTGGGGAAGATCAGCTACGCGTTGTACCTGTGGCACTGGCCGCTGCTCGTCTTTGCCAACGTGCGATTCCCGAACGCGGCATTCCGACCGTTCTACATGCAGCCGTACATGATGGTGGTCGTGGCCGTGGCGTGCAGCATCAATTTTGTCTCGTTCGAGAATCGCGTTCGGCGAGTCAAGTCCAAATGGATCGTGCCGAGTCTGTTTCTTCTCATGCTCGCGATGTCGGCAGTGTCGCTCGCCGTGTACTCGACCCCAGAGGCGTTTTCGTTGACCGAGCTCGACCTGCTGCAGGTGGACAGAACCCACGACATGAGCGACGGCGATGTCCTCGCGACTCTAGCCCCTGCTTTAAACGTCTTACTGGATACGAAGGGAGTCCATGCTTTGGCCACTGCCGAAGTCAACCTGACTCTAGCGTCTACTCAAAACAGCACAACTACATCCGATGCTCCTGTCCAAGCTAGTGCGACAATTTCCGCGACCGCGGCGACGGCCGCCGTCGCTGCAAAAGAGTTGCCAAACCCAAGTCGCGAAACGCGCGTTCAAAATACGACATTCCTCCAAGCCATCCAGGGCGGAAAGGATATGAATGTGGTATGGGGGATCAACTTGACGGCGCTCAACACAACGTCGCCGTATGGATATTATCCCCACGCCCAAGTCCTGAACCCTGACCACGAATCGAATGGACTGGTGATTGTGCTGGGCGACTCGCACGCTGACATGACAAAGCCGCGCTTCCTCAAGCTGTACGACGCGGCTGTCCAAGCGAAGCGCCGTTTTCCCACGATGATCTTCAAAACCGAGTTTGGTCGGGCGCCGATGTCGTGCGAGGCCGCCACGGACGTCGACATTGCCATGGTCAAAGCGATGAAGCCCCAAGTTGTGTTTTACAACTTCCACTGGCTGCAGTACCTCCGCCCCGACGCTCCTACGGGGACACCGCCGAGCGCAAACCCCCGGTGTTGCAAGAGTCTATACGAGTCGTGCCCGTACCAGACCCAAGCCGACGCCGACGAGCTCGTGCGACGATGGAAAGAGCAAGTCAAACAGCTTGTGGCCCTTGGCATCCGCGTGTTTGTCGCGCAGCAGTACGTGGAGAACTCGCGCTTCTACTACGTGTATTGGCTCGAGGGAAACACGGTCAAGGCTGTGCCGCCTCCGTATGTTCGATCCCAATTTGAAGCCGAGCACGACCATTTGCTGTCGGTGATTGCAAATGCCACGCACGAAGCGAACGCGACGCTCATCAACTTTTCCGACAATCTGTGCTGGGAAGACCTGTGCCAGGTCGTGAATGGCCATGGCGAGCCTGTCCTAGCGGACGACAACCATATACGGGCGTACACTGCACGCAACTACCTCAGCGTCGTCGATCAAGTCGTGGAAGCAGCGCTGCTGCACCACTGAAATGCAGAGCTCCTGTGTGGAAACCGATGTCGTAAAGTGGCCAATGCAGCATCCAAACACTGAAAAGTACATTTTGGTAGACCAACCGGAGCAATCGTGGATGAGACTGAGTATACTAGGGAAAAGGGCACAGAGCAAGTGTGGGCCAAGTGAATCGCATGACCGAAGTACTACTGCTGCGCTCGACCATCACGCGGGACACGTTCGCTCGGTCGAACAACAAACGCCTTGTCCATCACGTCTTCAGGACCACCCAGACACAGTTTTCTATCGAACATCAGCAATGACTTTGGGTGGCTCCCACTTGGCTTTGGGAGGAAAGGAAGCAAGCGTTCACACGAGTTCAAGTGTATGGCAGGGTTGGCTAGCATGCGCCGAGCTAGCAATGTCAGGTTGGAGTCGACAGACACTGCGCTTTGGCGCATTGCGAAGCAGTTCAGGTTGCGTCAGGCGCCAGCTTCCTTGAATCCATGCCGTGTCGAAGGCCAGTTACGGCATCATGAAACCGACTGAGGAGGCGTAGACCAATCAGCGATGCCGCTGGCCGTGAAAATCTCGACAGTTTCATGTGCCCTGAATCTTCTATTCTTCTCGCGGCCGCCGCGTTGTCCGTGACAGCATTCGTCGATTCACTTCTGACGGAGGTTTGTTCGACATGCAGTGGCGCCACCAGCAACAACACCATCTGTCCCAGTCGTCGTCCACGGACGCTTCGTGTTGCAAGGTTCCTGTGCACCACCCGGCCGCCCGCGCCGCGGACGACCCGGTCGACCTTGAAGACATGGCACGGCGCATCGACATTCGCCGCGCGACGAGCATGCGCGATTTGCGCGTGCGGACGTACGCCACCGAGCGCAGTGCGTTTGGGTTTGCCAAGTTGTACGAAGTCGAAATCGAGAACGCGTGCAACAACAACTCGTTGCACTGGAAGCTGTACGTGTGGTTTGGCGACTTTCGGACGTTCTACAACCACGTCAAGCGCATCAAAGCGCCGTCACTCAAGATGTTTCGAAAACAAGCCACGTCCATGATGTTGCGTGGCATGTTTGGCGACAAGGCGCTGTGCATCACGCGAATCCTGCGGCTTCTCTTCCACACGCTGGCTGAAATCGCACCGACCATATCCGTGTGCAAAGCGGCGCGAGCGCTGCTTCACCTGACCGATGACTTTTGCCAAATGGAGTACCCTCACGACCACCGCGCGCTCTTGACGATTCGCCAGATGAAGACCATCGATGTGGACAGTTGCAGCAAATGTAGCGACGACGGCAGTGACGTCGTCGGATGTTGCATCTGCTTGGTGGACGACGACGCCACCGCTCTCCGCGTTGTCTTGCGTTGCGGCCACGAGTTCCACGAGTCGTGTATATGCATGTGGTATTACTCGCGGTTGAATTGCCCCGTCTGTAGGCAGTGAGTTGTACGAATGCGGCTATTTAGATGGATGTCCTGTGAACATGGATCGCTCTCGCTTTTTCTTGGTCGTAGCTCGTCGTGTGACCAGTACCCCACGGCTGAGGTCACAACAAACCAGCTCGAACCGCACCATCGCCAATCCCCTTCGTTCTGTCTCTTCGAGTACGGCGCGGCACGTGCCGTCCTTTTATGATTGATAGGATGGCTGCATGGATGCGCAAGATGCCATTGAAGCAGGATCGACACTCTAGCAGAAACAGAACGTCGGGGCGACTCATACCTGTCACGACGTGGACACTCGAATAGTGCATCGTGCTGGGAAAGACTGGCGGTGTCTCTGTCGATGGGACCCTCATGACCTGTCGTTCACCTACGGTCCGTACTTGGTCGAGCTATGGTCGTGCAATATGCACAACTCATGGGGATAATGGAATCTTTTCCAGCAGAAGCAAAATGCTTGCCATCGACGTCCCAGCGAGCTCGTGGACCTCAGCGCTGTCTTGGCGCTTTAGCGTCGCAGATGGGATTCCGTTCACTACATTCATCGCGCAGTAGTTTAGGCATCAATGGCTTCTCCATTCCTGCGCAGCTGTTGTGATCGCGCTGAGGCAGCAGTCACGAGGCACATTTAGACGGCACTAGCTTCACGTGATGTGCATATCGTGAGGGCACTTCGCCGCGACGAACGTAGGGCCCAGCTGCCCGCCATGGACGAAAGACCTGCGATGGCATCGAATGAGGGTCTCCGGATAAAGATCATTATCCGGATAGCTTGCTTCCAGCGGCACACAATACATTCCGGTCGCCTCACCACTCAACGACGAGAGAAGAAGAATGGCCATGAACATGGGCAGTCCTGCAGAATTGTCGGCGCTTGTGCAAGTGCTTCAAGCGACGTTGTCACCTCAGGCAGCGCCGAGGCGCGCTGCAGAAATCCAGCTCAAGGAGATCACGAAGCAGCCCAACGGGCCGTTGTTATTGCTGAACGTGCTGCGGACGCCGGACGTCGACATGGGTGTGCGTCTTGCGGCGTCGATTGCGTTCAAGAATCTGGTCAAGAAGGAATGGGATCCAGAAAGCGAAGTGTGCATCGCGACCGAGTGCAAGGCGCTCGTGAAAACCCACTTGGTGAGCCTCATGTGCGACATGCCCGACAACTTGATGAAGCAGCTCAGCGCGGCACTGTTCACGATCGGCGAGTACGACTTCCCCGATCAGTGGCCCGAGCTCCTCCCGCAAATCGTCGACAAACTTGGGAACCCGTCCAGCGACATGCACACGATCAATGGTATGCTCGAAACGTCGAACGCCATTTTCAAGCGGTTCCGTCATGCGTTCAAGAGCGATGCCTTGTACAAAGAACTGTTGTACTGCCTCACGCAATTCCAGGTGCGTCCCCTGTCCTCAACTCGACATCGCGTCTGACATCGGGCCCCAGGCACCGCTCCTTCATCTGTTTACGGCGATGGTCCAGCAACTGCAACACCCGACCCCATCGACGGACGTTCCAGGCCTCGTCGCGGCGCTGCGCACAATGAGCCGCATCTTCTTTTCGCTCAACTGGCAAGATCTACCCGAATTCTTCGAAGACAACATTGCGGCGTGGATGCAGGCGTTCGAGTACCTCCTTCGCCTAGACCTGCCACAGCTCGCCGACAACGACGACGAAGCAGACGCCATCTCGCTGCTTCACTCGGCCGTCCTTGAAAACGTCCTCATTTACGCTGAAAAATACGAGGAAGAGTTTGCCCCGTTCGTGTCGGGATTCACCCACGTGATCTGGCAAAAGGTCACGTCGCTGTCGCAGCTGCCCAAGCACGACGATGTCGCCGCCAAGTCGATGAAGTTCCTCCGGTCCATCGCGATGCAGCAAGGCACGACCGCGCTCTTTCAGCAGGATAACATCCTGACCGAGCTCTGCAACAACATTGTCGTGCGCAACCTGCAGCTCCGCGAGTCGGACGTCGAGCTCTTTGAAGACAACCCGCTCGAGTACATCCGCCGCGACATCGAAGGCAACGACGGTGACACGCGCCGTAGCGCCGCCGTCGAACTCCTGCGTGGCCTACGGCAGAAATACGACGACGCCGTCAGCCGGATCTGCCTCACCACGATCACCACACTCTTGCAAGAGTACACAGCATCACCCCAGACAAAATGGATGCAAAAGGACGTCGCGGTAAGGCCTGTGATCTGCATAAACGTGTGTGGAATGGGTGGTGTGGGCGCGACGTTGCGTCGCAGCAGAAAGACCCGGTGCTTTGCATGCTGTACGATGTGCAGGAGACCGTGCTGGACAAGTGTGGTCGTGATGGGTCGTGTGCACGTTTGAGTTTCGTGCGATCGGCGCGGGTGAAATGGGACTTTGTGTGATTCGATTGCATGCCACAAAAATGGACGGCCATGGTGCGTCGGGAGTGTTCCGCATGTGTGGGACTGGCTCAGGCCAGCAGGATGGCTTGCCATCGCTCGAGTGGTTGTTCTATCGACTGGGTGGAGTTGGTCCGCATGGCGTGGTTGCTGGCTCTACCGGTTCTTTGGCATCACCCTGATCGATTTATGACGTGTGGCTGTTGGCTAGATCAACCTCGTGACGGCGCTAGCCGCTGTCAAGCAGACCCGAGCCCGTGGTGTGTCGGAAGTCCACCCAAAGGTCCCGCTGCTCGACATCTTCACTAGCCACATCCTACCGCAATTACAGCAGCGTCAAGACACAAACCCGACAGCGTTGCTCTTGACCGCCGGCGCACTAAAGTTCGTCGCGACCTTTCGCAACCAGCTGCCTGTCCAAGTCATGACGACGCTGTTTCCGCTCCTGGTCGACTGCCTCTTGCCGCACCAGTTTGTCGTGCACACGTACGCGGCGTTCTGCATTGATCGCTTGCTCACGGTGAAAGAGTACGTCCTGTCAAAGTATCGGTCTTGTGCCGTGCGCCGACCAGAGCTCACACAGAGTCGCTTCCATATAGTGAACACCCGAACGGCGGCGGCGCCGCCACCATTCGCCGCTTCAACAAAGACCTGTTGAACCCGTACGTGGCACCGCTGCTCACGCAAGTGTTTGGCATCCTGTGCGACCCGGCCTACCCCGAAAACGACTACCTCATTCGCATGGTCCTGCGAATCCTGATTGTCGCCCAAGACAACGTGCTCCCGATCGCAGACACCCTCGTCCACAAATTGACCGTGCTCCTTGAAAAGGTATGGCGACAACGCACGCGTGGTCGTTCGTTGCTGCCGTATTGCTCCATCCGTTGCTCGTTGTAGGTGTGCAAGAACCCAAGCAACCCTGCGTTTTCGCATTGCCTGTTTGAGTCGCTGTCGATGCTGATCGCCAACGTGTGCACACTCAACCCGGCCTTGACAGACACGTTTGAAGGGCTGCTTTTCCCGCCGTTCCAGCAAGTGCTCATTTCGGACGTCGAGGTACGTGGGCTCGCGTGCTAGGATATAATGCTGCCTCCTCCTTTGTTCTTGAGTCTTCCATGGTGGCTGGCTCCACGACGACGTGTTGCGTAGCCGCTGTGCCCGTACGTGTACCAAGTTCTCGCCCAGCTCTTGGACATGAACCCGTCGACTCAATTGTCGGCCGGGTACCAAAATTTGTTTCCAGTCCTGCTCACGCCGGCACTGTGGGAGCGCATCAGTACCGTGCCGGCAATCGTCAAGCTGCTCGAATCGTACCTTCGCAAGTCGCCGTCGACGATGCAGGCGCACACAACCGGCGTTCTCGGCGTGTTTCAAAAGCTCTTGTCGAACCGCACGACGGAAACCCAAGCGTTTGCGCTCCTCCGGTCGTTTGTGCTTCACATTCCCCTGTACGGTCGCCCCCCCCCTCTGTCGAGAGCGCGTGGGACAAATTTTGTGGATAGAGCTGCGTACCAACCGCTCCTCCCTGAGCTGGTCAAGATTCTCATGATGCGGCTTCAGTCCCGATTGAGTGGCCGCAACTCGGCCATTTACACCAAGGAAATGATTGTGACGCTATCGATTTTTGTTGCAAAGCACGGGGCCGCGACGCTG
Source organism: Aphanomyces invadans (assembly GCF_000520115.1). Lineage (NCBI taxonomy): Eukaryota > Oomycota > Saprolegniomycetes > Saprolegniales > Verrucalvaceae > Aphanomyces > Aphanomyces invadans. Next base: position 1,962,092 of record NW_008580149.1, read on the forward strand.
GTCCATGCCGTCGAGTCGGTCCAGCCAGGGTAACTCCACCTGTTCGCATTCCCACCTACCTCTCACGACGACAGTAGAATGATGAAAATGCTGTTGAACCCCATCTGGCTCGAGAACGCCGTCAAGGCCAAGGGCCCCCACGAACGCAAGGTACGTGCCTACCTACCTGTGCACGCGCTTGATCGGCATGTTGGCAGGCCGCACTGTTGGGACTCACGCTCCTTGTCACGGATACAGCGTACTCGAGCGATGCCGATTTGTACGGCAAGATGATGGTGGCGATTTCAAAACTGCTCGACGCAAAGGAAGACACGTCGACGACGGTGCTCAAGACGGAGGACGAGATCTTGATCGACTTGGAGGAGACTGGTAAGCTGCCGACGCATGCTGCAAACACGCGTCGCTCATGGGTGGTGGACTGCAGGGTATGATGCTGGCTTTACCAGCTTGCACTTTGCGTCGTCGTCGGGGGTCGATTACGCCAGCCACGTCGCCAACCCGGTTCAAGTGTGCTTGGAGGCTGTGTCTCGGCACAGCCTGGCGAACGCGAGCCTGGTTTGTTGGTTGAGTTTGTCTATCGTTTCCTCAATTCGTGGCTAGTTCCGACAAGTGTATGCGCGTTCGTCCAACCAAGCATCGTGGAAGACGCTCCTGGATGCCGTCGAAGCCGCCCACTTGCCGTTGTAAGCACAGCGCGATGACCTCTGTCGATCGCGATGCTAATCTATCGTCGTTTCCATGCCCATCCACGCACACACTGGACCACACACTCGAGCCATCGAATGCGGTCAGTGCACGCAGGCTCCATCTACGGAGGTGGAGGCTCTTCCTGTCGGTCCTCGTTAAAGAGACTCGGGGCCGCGGCCCAGAGAGACTTTACGTGCTCCATCCACAAGATCTCCAACGCAGCAGGACGCGCCATGGAGTGCTCGAGCTCTAGTCGTCGACGTGCGCAATTCATGGCCAACAGGGGGAACTTCCATCGACGACAGGGACGATGCCTCATTGAGGATTTCAAATTAGGACGCAAACACGTTTTATTCCACTTCAAGGTGCGAAGGAGAACTGGCCGTGGGGAAAGGGAGCTGTTACTGTGTGTTTGCGCCAGGTGGAGCGGCAGTACACATTCGCGTCCCTCCATGCCGCACACACTAACACGCTCGCGACTTTGTCCACCGCTCGCTCTCAAGTCGGTCGAATCGCCATGACAGGACCCATCGCTGCAACTCGGTCTTTCAACGTCAGTCCATCGATTTGGCAAGCTTTATCTCTCAGCACTACTCGACTCGAAACAAACGCAAGGTGCTGCCACGGGTTTTGACCTCGTACTGTTCACGAATTGCGACTACCCGAGTATGATGGTGAATCACTCGATTCGGACCTTGTCCGTCGATCCAGCGTTCCACACATGCATTGCCAGACCGGTGTGGGTGGGAGGGCGGTCAACGTGGCGGCCCTCAGCCTCCTCCGCGGCGTCGCCCGTGTCCGGAGGAAGCAGCGAGATGCCAGTTGCCGCCCGCGGCCCGGGGACCGCGGCGAGTTTCCTCAAGAAAGGATTTTTCCTATTTAGGGACAATTGATTGGCTCCGACAAGGCGTGGCAAAACCACTTGCCAAATCAGCCAATGAAAATACATAAACATGTCGCCCGGCCGCGTCCCGCCTCCCCATACAAATCCTTGCATCAATTTATCCGGACACGCCCGGATACCGTCGCTCGAGCGGCGGTGGTTTTCACAATTCGACTCACTGCGCGCCTCCTTCGATCATGTGCGGAATCATCGCTGTCCTGCTCGCGAACAAGCATGAGCATTGCAACCAAATGCTTTACGACGGCCTGACGGTGCTCCAGCATCGTGGCCAAGATGCCGCCGGGATCATGACTGCCCACAAAGGCAAGCTCCACCTTCGCAAGGACAATGGGTTGGTCCGCGACGTGTTCAAGCAGAACCACATGCTTAGCCTGTTGGGTCACATGGGCATTGGCCATTGCCGGTACCCGACCGCTGGGTCGTCCTCCAGCGGTGAATCTCAGCCATTCTACACCAACTCGCCGTACGGCCTCGCTTTGGCCCACAACGGCAACCTGACCAACTCGCACGAACTCGCGTCTGACTTGAAGAACTCCAACTTTCGTCATGTGAACACTGACTCGGTACACTCTCCATCTTCCATCACCAAGTCGTCTTATGCGGTACTTCGCGCTACAGGATTCGGAAATGCTTCTCAACATCCTCGCCGACGAGCTGCTCAAGCAAAACTCGCACCCGTTGAACGTGGACCAGATCTTTGATGCTGTCTCCCAGCTGTACAAGCGCTGCCGAGGCGGGTACTCTGTCGTGTGCTTGATTAACGGCCATGGCATCCTGGCTTTCCGCGACCCGTATGGTATTCGTCCGTTGGTGTTTGGCACGCGCAAGAGCGTCTACGGTATGCCGAAATGCTGCGGCGGCACAGCCGTCCTATCTCTTGACTCATTCAATTCCATTATGTAGGGACCGACTTCTCGATTGCGTCGGAAAGCGTGGCTATCGACGCGTTGTCGTTTTCGTTGGTCCGCGACGTCGCGCCCGGCGAGGCCATCTTCGTGCGTCCGGACGGCGATTTTATCTCCCGTCAATGCGCGCCGGAAGCCAAGCTGAGTCCGTGTATCTTTGAACACGTGTACTTTGCCCGCCCGGACTCGGTCATGGACGGCATCTCGGTCTACCAAGCTCGCCGCAACATGGGAACCAAGCTGGCCGAGAAGGTTCTCCGATTGAAGCCAGAACACGCCATCGATGTCATCATCCCGATCCCGGATACCTCCCGCACGAGCGCGCTCGAAATGTCCCATCGCATGAACGTACGTGTTGTTCCGTGCCAGATCACGCTCGTCTCTGTGGTGCTGGGGCTTGCTGGGTGCGACGCCTGCTCCCGTTGTCGCTTATGGCGCCGTCCTGCTTTGGCAAGTGGCGTCCTTCGGACACTGACGTACTCGCTTTAGATTCCGTACCGCGAAGGCTTTGTCAAGAACCGATACATTGCGCGGACGTTTATCATGCCGGGCCAAGTCGCCCGCAAGAAGACGGTCCGCATGAAGTTGAACGCGATCAAGAGGTATGATGCCCAGCGTTCCCATGAAAGGTCCTTTCTCTGGTGCTGACGATGGGTCATGATACAAGTGAGTTCGAGGGCAAGGTGGTGCTGCTGGTCGACGACTCGATTGTCCGCGGGACGACCGGTCGCCAGATCGTCCAGATCGCGCGCGAGAGCGGTGCCAAGGCCGTGTACTTTGCGTCGGCCGCACCGTGCATTCGACACCCGAACGTGTACGGGATCGACATGCCGACGCGAGAAGAGCTGATTGCGCACAACCGGACGGAAGAGCAGATCGCGGCGGAACTGACGGCGGACTGGGTCATTTTCCAAGACCTGGACGACCTCAAGGCGAGTTGCAACTTGGAGAACCCGGCGATTGCGCATTGGGACACGTCCTGCTTTGACGGCCACTACGTCACGGGCGACATTGACGAAGCGTACTTCAAACGCCTGCACGACGAGCGCAACGACGCCCGCATGGAACTGAAAAACATTGGTGGGACGGCGCCGCTCTACCGCACGTTCTCGGACCCTGCCACCGACGACATTCTTGACATTCACAACAACAGCCAGTAAAGCCACCGGACCTGGTCGCCACCCCCTCCTCGTTTCAGACACTACAGATAGGAAAAACAATGCCGTGTGTGTACAGCTCGTAGTCGAGTGGCACCGTGACAACGCCGACATCGTCTTTCCCATGCCAAACACAGACACACTCTCCCATCTCTCTCGAACCTTTCCGTTTAGGTGAACGCGCCTTGTGAACCTTCGAGTTAGGTCGCTGTGGGAAAAGTGTGCGACGGGAATGACTTCCGAGCGAGTTGGTTCATGCAGCGTAGCCTTATACTGTCTGTCGATGGCGCTCTCGATAACCGAATTTTCCGACGGGAGCGCTGCCCGCCGTGCATCTTGGGGACGTGCTGAGCACGACGTCTTCTGCACACGCGTTAAACGAGCCGCCGCGACGTGCCGCAACGCGCCGGCGCAAACGTAGGACGAAGCTACGTGGCCGGCATGCGAGCCGCAGTGACGACGTGGTCGACCACGCTAATGTAATTTCGCGCTATGTACGCGCGAATGTGGTTGTCATCGGCGTAAACCGGTTCGCCATGACCATTCACGACCTGGCACTCTCCGTCCCAGCACAGATTGTCCGAATAGTTGAGCAGCGTCGCGTTCGCTTCGTGGGTGGCGTTTGCGATGGCCGTGAGCAAGTGGTCGTGCGTCGATTCAAACTCGTGGCGGAGCACGGGCGGCGGCACGGCCTTGACTTTGTCGCCTTCGATCCAGTACACGTAATAGTACTTGGAGTTTTCCACGTACTGCTGGGCGACAAACACTCGAATTCCGAGCGCGACAAGCTCCTGGACTTGAGCTTGCCACCGTTGGAGCAACTCGTCCGCATCCGCTTGGGTCTGGAACGGACATGAATCGTAGAGGGTCTTGCAGCACCGGGGATCGGCCGTGTCCTTTGTCCCAACGGGGGCCTCCGGGCGGAGGTACTGCAGCCAGTGGAAGCTGTAAAACACAACTTGGGGCTTCATCGCCTTGACCATGGCAAAGTCAGTGTTCGTCGCAGCCTGGCACGACAGCGGCGCTCGACCGAATTCTGTCTTGAAGACCATCGTTGGGAACGGTTGGTGGGCTGCCGTCGCATCCTCAAACAACTTTACGAACCGAGGCTTGATCATGTCGGCGTGCGAGTCGCCCAGGACGATGACGAGGCCGTTTGCTTCGTGGCCAGGGTTCAGCACTTGGGCGTGGGTATGGTACCCGTACGGCGACGTGGCGTTGAGAAACGACAGACCTTTCTCCCACTCCGTGCTCATGTCTTTGCCGGCTTGGATGGCTTGGAGGTACGTCGTAGTGGCTTGGTTGCGCGGCTCGCGGCTCGGGTTTTTCGTACGTGACGAACGCAGTGGAGTGAATGCATTCACGGAAGGCTGACCGGTCGATTGTTGGGCATGCAATGCGTCAATGGGAGAGGTATCCAGTGCTGCCGCCAGGACATCGCCGTCGCTCACGTCGTGGGGTCTGTCCATCTGCAGCAGGTCGAGCTCGGTCAACGAAAACGCCTCTGGGGTCGAGTACACGGCGAGCGACACTCCCGACATCGCGAGCATGAGAAGAAACAGACTCGGCACGATCCATTTGGACTTGACTCGCCGAACGCGATTCTCGAACGAGCAATGCGCCAAAGCGCAGTGTCTGTCGACTCCTAGCTGACATTGCTAGCTCGGCGCATGCTAGCTTACCCTGCCATGCACTTGAACTCGTGCGAACGCTTGCTTCCTATCCTCCCAAAGCCAAGTGGGAG
>NW_008580149.1:1978499-1980388 GCF_000520115.1 Aphanomyces invadans
AACCCTTTTGACAATGAGCGCAACGATGTCTACACCGTCGGACGGGCGCTGTACGTCGACTCGGACAGCTGGAACTGGGTAAAAGTTTTTGCATCATACTACTACTTAAACGCAGCCTAGTTGAAACTTGATCCAGATGCATGTAGCAGCGCGCCGGCTCAAGACGTGGTGGGTTGTTCGCATCAAACTACATCGTCCCTCGGCGTGAATAGGTTCGAACATCCGACAGGAGAACGAGTGGCTCGTGTTGGCTTGGGGTCGATGCCATGAAATGGGTATGATTCTCGTCCCGCACGGTTCGGAATCGAGAAGAACGAGGACTAGCCCGCCGGTGCTTCCAGAGCTAACTCGTGGTGCAATATTGCCGTGAAAGAGATTAGAGCACATGGTGGTCGTCTCCAACGTGCCCCACATGGCCGACCAAACTATACTACCGTCAAGTGTAAGACGAGTCGGACAGTTACATGCCTTTTATCCGTATTCGGATAGCGAATTTGGATGGGTGAGATTGGATTTCGAGTCAGACATACAATTCTAAAATACAACATTCAAACTCTGCCCTCCCCATTTCATTTTATGTTACATAGGACATAGATTTTTAAGGGAAACCAATTTCAGAAGAATCAAAAGCAATAATATTTCCTCGAACCAATACAAAAATGCATATGCTTTTAATCCAAACCGGCATCCTCGTCCTCATCTCCTGTGTTGCCAATGTCATTCCCAGGATCCATTGTGTCCTCAACGGCGCATGTGGCAAACAACTCGACCAACACATCATCATCGAGCACCTCGCAAGACTCCTCGGCAAGGGTCGATGGGCCATCGACATGTTGACACTTCTTGAACCCGTTCACAATCGTTGTCGTAGGCAAGTCCTTCCGCAATCGAACCCACAATGGTCGCGCGCGACGGCGGCTACAGTTTGAACGGTACACCTCGCTGCTTCGCGTTTCTCAACTGACGACGAATCATGTCCATCCAATTCTGGCGTAGTCGAGCCTTCAGCGGTCTGTTCCATGCAACGTCGGCCGGTTGACAAATCCAGGTGAATCGAGGTGGAATACGCTCCAACATGAAATTGATCTCTTTTGCGTAGGCAACCACCTCGTCGGTGAAATGGGCCGAGAAGTCATCCCAAAGGAGCAGCACGGGGTTTGTGTCACGATTAGGCCGACCGGCAAAATGGAACTTGAGGAACTCCAGTGAGATCGTGGAGTTCCACCATGCGCTTGGATTCCCGAAAATCTGACAGTCGTTGTGGCTCTCCATGGGTGCAACCGACTTCCACACTGTCTTGCCAAACCCGTGTCGCAACGTCAGGTTCTCCTGGACGACTGCCTGAACCTTCGACGCGGAGGCCTGAGGACAAGAAACAACGGGTGCTTCGCTCCAGTCGAGTCCGCCAGCAGCATTGCCGTTACCCTCTCCTTGGTCTTCCCCCCGCACTTGATCGAAATCGTTCGGTCGCCGGTAGGGTTCAGCGTTTTCGTCGGCAGGTATTCGTAATTCACCCCTGTTTGGTCGGCATTGTAGATGCGTTCGATGTTGTGGTCCGCCAAGATGCAGCGAATCCGGCTGGCGAACCCGTTGAGTGTTTCCACACCGTCCTCAGGAGTGTCCTGTCCGATGCGAGTACGTGCACGCATCGACAAGCCATGTTGTCGCTTGAAACCATGAACCCGGTGCCAACCAGCAAGGAACTCGTGGTCTTGTAGGCCAGAGTCGATCGCTACCTCCAGCGCCATGATCTTCAACATGTTGTTGGTCACCGGCACGCCGTCTTTACTCATGTCCAAGACCCAACGCACAAGATGTTCCTCAGTGTCTGCCGACAGTGTCGTTCCTGCGCCAAGCGGCCGCCAGCAGCTTATGTTGGTAGTACCAGG
>NW_008580149.1:1982645-1985257 GCF_000520115.1 Aphanomyces invadans
AGGTGGAAACTGTTTGCAAAAAAAATACTTTTTTGCAAAAATAATCAAAATAATCTCCAAATCGGCACAAATGTAGCCAATCAAAGAAAGAACATCCGACTCTTTTGAAGTCACTTTGATTATGTGTCATCTCACTGCAAAACCCATCGCTAAAATTACGGGTTACAATGGGCTAAGCGTGAAACTTTGGAGGACTCTGGCAATTCTTGTCCAACTGTGCTCAAATCCGATGCAAACACCTGTTCTCGACATAATGATATGGTTAGCAGCCCTCAAACCAATTTCTGGAAGTGAAGTACCCTTCGTGCCCCGTGCCTGCTAATGTACCTCGTGCCCGCGCGAAGCCCCTCCAACTGTCGCTACATTTATTCGTGAGCTCTCAAAGGGACGTCATACTGTATCTATGTCGTGGATAGTAAGTCCTGTTAACAGGCAATCCCAGAGGGCCAACCTTCTCACCACTACTTTGTATTTGCGCGTACGAAGCGCCGTGTGTTGTTGTGAGAAGACGAATTGAGGAAGATTCAAGACAGCGTCCAAGCCACGTTTGAATTTCTCGACAACGACTGTGGCGATTCAAGAAGTGCCATTATAGTGCAACCCGACTTTATCGTACTTATTGTGCAAGCCATAAGCATTAGCGAATATTTTGAGAGTTATCTCGAACCTACGCTAATCGGGAAACAAGGCCAGTTCCTCAAGCTCAACCGCCAAAGTCGTCAACATTTGAAGTTTGTCGCTTTGATGCACAAGTTCGACAAAGTTATTGGAGTTGACCGGCGTAAACTATGGAGCAAGCATTTGCGCAATTAACCCAAACGGTTCAATACTTATGGAAAGTCAAGCAAAATTCAAAGAGTCCCACGACGAGCTGATGCAACAACAGCTGAGTTGAAGAATGCACCTCGTCAGATACAAATGTAGGTCGAGGGACGGAGTATGCCCAAGTACCATGGCAAACTATCGCAGAGCTTTAGACCATACGCCCACTTAGTAAACACGTTCTTCAGCGCCAGGAACATGAATCAACGCGAATAGCCGCATATGGAGGAACGCTGCCTAGCGATAGTTGCTCCTTACTTACGTGGACAAGCTGCTGCCTGATACCAGAATCGCCATACCAGTAACGATGCGATTATCTTACTACACTAGATCAACTGTCTGAAGGCTTGAGACAAGACTTCGAGCTAGAAGACCTACAAGATCGTCTGCGAGATAGCTTGTACTCGGTGGCGAAGAAGAACTACAAGGATTTGCACTAGTACGTTGAGAAGTTCGACTAATCTGCATTCAAGTTTGTGACATCTCGCCGTTGGACAAGGTGGCTTTGTTTACTGGTGGATTGAAGACGCGCAAAGACGTGATGTATCGCCGCTGCTTGGATGTAACCAGCGCGATACAATTGGCTCTAGAGTACGAGCGAGCTCAGAATCCTTAGGTTAAGGAGGATATGCAATGGCAACGCACCGCCAGGGTGGAGACAAGAGCAGCCGAGAGCATGATCATCATCGTGAGTGTGCGCAACTGCAAGAAACGCCCCGCACCTTAAATGACTCAGGATGAGTCCTACGACATGAAGTCGACCACGTGGAGGCTCGAAGTGGGGAGCACCATGCAAGGAAGACCCCAATCATATGCTACAACTGTGGTCAGATGGGTTATATTAGTCGCAATAACGTCTAAGCCGAGGAAGAAGGTTTCAAGAAGTCCTATGGCAAGTCATCAGCATCACGTCAACGTAGAAGTATGATAACGATGAATGCATTGAATAAATCGTGTTCGGAAGCTACCACGTTCGAATCGACAGCGAAGCCTTGCCGAAGCTGAAGGAGTCGAAGGTAGTCGTAAAATAAGACTTCTCCTCCTTGTAGATCAAAGTCTGTGTGTTGAATGGCCGTACTACGCGCATATTGATCGACCGTGATGGATCGAACTTTCTCTGCCGAATTGGTTTTGGGGAGAAAGTGATCGAAGAGAAGATCGTGCGCATCTCAGGATAAAATGATGTGCAGTCGGAACTCACCATCACCAAAGTGGTTCAAGACAAGATGCATTTGCAAGGGTTCAAGTTTGAAGACACGTAATTGTACTAATGGAATTTGATGGACAAAGTCTTTGCTGTGATTCTAGGATATCCTTGATTCAAGCGCAAAACCCTGCCGTAGGTTAGGGCGCTGGTAGGATCATCGGTGCGGTGGAAGGCGCAAAGGATGCGGTCCAAAGCGAATGTCTCATGTTGAAGCTTTGCTCATTCAACGACAATCATGACAGCTGTGTGCCATCATCCGTCAAGTCGATTCTCGACGAATTCAAAGACGTCATTCCAGACGAGTTGCCAGACGCTCTTCGTCCCGATCGTGCTGTGCAATATCAGCTGCTGCTGAAGCCGTCCATTCCTGATCACTACTGATGATTCTGGCTATTGCTGTGTTGAGCCTTCCCAAACTGACTATAATAGCGACGATCGACCAATCGCTTTCCTGTCCAAGAAGCTGAACAAGTCAGAACTCACGAGATGGAGCTCTATGCGATCAAGGTCGTACTACTCTGTTCCAGGAAAAGAGGTCGGTTTGTTTATTTTGATTAAAGTATAGTTGACGGCTAGAAAATAT
>NW_008580149.1:1996377-1997816 GCF_000520115.1 Aphanomyces invadans
GCTCTTCGTCCCGATCGTGCTGTGCAGTTTCAGTTGCTGCTGAAGCCGTCCATTCCTGATCACTACTGATGATTCCGGCTATTGCTGTATTGAGCTTCCCCAAACTGACTATAATAGCGACGAAGGCCAATCGGCCAATCGCTTTCCTGTCCAAGAAGCTGAACAAGTCAGAACTCACGAGATAGAGCTCTATGCGATCAAGGTCGTAAACAAAGTTGCGTCGCTATGTCTACGGTTCCCATTTTGATGTCACCACCGACAACTCGACGTATCAGTGGTTTTTGGAGACACCGATTCTGACTGCCAAGTTATCCGGTGGTTGGACTTGTTTGATCAATTTGACTTCACAGCCCATGATCATCCCGGCCGTACGAATGTGGTCGCGGATGCCTTGTTGCGTTCTCCAGAGGCCGATGGACATGTTCATGCATGCCGTGTTCATGCTTGTGATGTAACTTGTTTCGACCGCTATGCTGCGATATCCTAGGTCAATTCACTTGTCTTTCAACTTAATCACTTATACTCCTGGATCAGTCTTTTTCGGGGGAGGGTGTGGAGATCTGCAACGTAGAAGTCGCGCAACGATTTGCGATGAACCATGCCGAAGAAATATCTCGTACAGCTCTGTGCGATAAGCGACGAAATGACGAAGCGATTTCTGAACGGTTACGCACGAGACACGTCGTTTGATGACTCATCGTTGTTCGAAAAAGACAAGACTTCTACTTCGTCAAGACGAAAGTTCAAGTGTGGAAGGTCTGTGTTCCCAACAAAGAAGAACTTCGAGCGGTGATCATTTCTCAAAGTCATGACACGAACGTGACGGCTCACCCTGGAGCACGGCGAACATACCTTCACGTGGCTCAATGGTACTTCTGGAAAGGGCTCGAAGAAGACGTGAAGCTCTATGTCGCCACATGCGAGACGTGTGCTCGCAACAAGTCCAACAAAGCGAAAGAAAATGGCAAGATGATTCCCATCAAGGTTTCAACGGAATGCTGCGAGGTTGTCCACTATGGCTTGCCATCTGTCATCATCAGCGACCGAGACCCCATTCACCACTACCTTCTGGCAAGAACTCATGAATACGATGGGAATCAAGCACTTCATGACGATCGCTGGAAGAGCTCAGAGCGATGAAGCAGCGGAACGTGAAAACCGTACTCTTGTAGATGCGTTACGAAGCCAAGTCTTACTTTGGGCCAAGATTGGACCGATTACCTCGGTAACATCAAATACGCGCACCAAGGGCTGGTCCAAACGTCAACTGGATTGACACCGTTTGAAGTCGACACTGAAAGAAAACTGCGAAACCCAATATTCGCATTTGAAGAGTCTACCAATGGCTACGCCAAAAACCTTGACGAACTTCATCGCAAAGTCGTAGACCAAGCTTTGAAGAACCTCGAGAAGGCCCAAGAGCGCAGAAAGAACTACAA
>NW_008580149.1:2005670-2006421 GCF_000520115.1 Aphanomyces invadans
TTCTCGGAAAGCTTCCGCCCTACGTCATCGGCCCGTCCCGTCATTATTGCTGACGATTTAGACGTTCTTATCGCGCAAGAATCAGTGGAAACAATTTCTAGTAACTGCATCTCGCTGTCATACTTCTGATTTTTGGTGCTTGTATCACAGCTGATTTTGCTAATAGTTTCGCTGATGATCGTGCAATTCTGATATTTTCGATGCTAATATCACAGCTAACGTTGTAGTTAATTTCGCTGTTCCAGGAGACCTTCACAGCATTTTGGAACCATTGCCTACGAATTCCATAAGTGTAAGCCAGCCATTGAATCTTAGCGTGATGGGTCCATACAAGAAGCTACTTCGTCATCTTTGTGTCATGGAAACGCCGGTGATAACAGCAGCGGAGAAACAATTGGCCATGATCAAGCGCGCAATTGCGGCATGGGACAGAATTTGGCCGGAAGCCATCAACAGTGCATTCAAGAAGGAAACTCCAAACCCGAAATTGTCGTGGTGTAGGTCGATAAGGGATGTGTGGTTAGGGTTGTTTCTGATCAGGAGAACATAAAATTTCACTAATATCAAAAGTCAGACCCCGGGCGCTACCATGTACCGTCAAGTTTATATCGGTTTAGACAGGTGATATTTCACAACCCCACGACAACACGGCGAGAGTAATTGTAATTCAGTTTAGACATACAAATATCAAGTTCACTTAGCACACCCCAAAACTGAGACTATAAATAAAATTTCAAAGTATATAAGCTAT
>NW_008580149.1:2015398-2015975 GCF_000520115.1 Aphanomyces invadans
CCTCCTATCATCCTCTATGAGTCTGGAGTAGAACTCTACATCGTCGAACAACTCAGCGCGTGCCATGCCACACGAAACTGCCGACAGGCGAAATGATAGCTTTACAACACGAGTTCGAGGCGAAATTTTGGGACAAGTACCACGCGTACGAGCCTTGTGACATCCTCAATGTCGACGAAACGGCTGTACACTACGAGATGCCCCTTGGCAGAATTTGGGCTGAGAAAGGACAGTCGTCGCGTGTGGACAAGAAGAAGAAACATTCGGTTCGTTTGACAGCCGTGTTGACATGCCGTTCGAACGGTACGATTTTCCCATAATTATCAGCTGACGATATTGTAGGAGAAACGCTTCCAATTCTTTTTATTGTCTATCGTACGCCAGGTGGCTTGATCGTCAAAACCGAAGTAGCAACGTACCCTGAGGGGAATTACTACGATGTTCAAGAATCCGCCTGGATGGATGGTCGTGTTTGGAGGACATTTCTCGGAAAGCTTCCGCCCTACGTCATCGGCCCGTCCCGTCATTATTGCTGACGATTTAGACGTTCTTATCGCGCAAGAATCAGTGGAAACAA
>NW_008580149.1:2036427-2037152 GCF_000520115.1 Aphanomyces invadans
GACCGTGTACGTGTTACACGAGCCAGCGAGCTCGTGTAAGGTAGACCTTCTTGTTCCATTCTTGAACGACAAGTAGCAGGCTGCTACTAAAGAATTCTTTGTTGCGTCTCCACCTGACGGACCTCGCGAAGTCCGTATCCAAAGGCAAATCACGAAGTAGATTCCCCCCCAGCGGCAAACCGCCGCTGGGGCTTATCTCCTACCCTAATCAGACAGCTGATCCCAGCAACTCATCCGATTAGCAAATCCAATCATAGGGCACACTACCCAAGGGAACTGAACCCTTGGGCTGCCTCTTGGGGGGAGCCCAGGGGTTCTGCGAATGGCAAATTCGTAACAGCAGCAAAATTCAATGAATGCAGTGGCGAACGCGTGAAACACAGTAAGCTACCAGAAGATGCTGCAACTCCATCTTCTGACGCCTTCTGGCCATGGTGCTAGACCTCAGGACCAGAACATCGCCCTCCTCCTCGTGGAGTGGACTTCCGCGGTGGATTGCGACGTAACCGAGGAGAATCAAGGGGGGGTCACCGCAGGCGAAGCAGGAGCAAGCGTAAGGGCGACAGGCTGCAAGGCTGATGGGGCGCAGCGAGGGAAGGCACCACAGGAGCAGCAGGCTGTACAACCACGTCGGAGGAAAGGACTGGAGGCGGGAGATCATCGACGAGAGTAGGAGCGCGGGAGTGCGCGGATAAGACACGAAGCGCTGCGGCCACGTGCGGGGA
>NW_008580149.1:2037252-2062142 GCF_000520115.1 Aphanomyces invadans
TCCCTCTCAAGACTTAGTCATGTTGGAGTGGGGGCGGCGCGCATCAGGCTGTCAAGACCAGAATAGCGTTGTCTCCAGGGTTTAACAGCTTCAACGACGTGGTAGAGTCTGAGCGGTTCACATCAGCTCTTCGATCACAGACGACAGGAGCTTGTACGCCACTAGCGACAGGGTCTCAATACAAATGACGAATGGACCGAAATCGAGGACTTGCTGCATTTTCCTCCGCTAGTGAGTGTTTTCAAAATCGAGCCGTGAACATGACGGGTAGACCTCTTGGTGGAGGGCAACGTCATCTACGTCTTGGCGCTTCCAGTTGTGAAAGTGCTCGACGGGGGTACCCTGAACTACATGATGATGCCGCGAGGGCTTGGCTTGAGCACTGTAGTCTGGTTCCTCCCTTGTGGGGGACTTGCCCACACGAAAGGAATTGGAAAACTGAATTTGATCGCTGAGAGTTTTAAGCTAGCCTGAATGAAGTTGAACGTTGGAATGAGCGCACAATAACACCATGCAAACTTAGATAAAGCCAAAACCAGAATGGGCGATCATGAGATCAATGCAGCAAAATTCAATGAATGCAGTGGCGAACGCGTGAAACACGGTAAGCGACCAGAAGATGCTGCAACTCCATCTTCTGACGCCTTCTGGCCATGGTGCTAGACCTCAGGACCAGAACATCACCCTCCTCCTCGTGGAGTGGACTTCCGCGGTGGATTGTGACGTAAGCGAGGAGAATCAAGGGGGGGTCACCGCAGGCGAAGCAGGAGCAAGCGCAAGGGCGACAGGCTGCAAGGCTGATGGGGCGCAGCGAGGGAAGGCACCACTGGAGCAGCAGGCTGTACAACCACGTCGGAGGAAAGGACTGGAGACGGGAGATCATCGACGAGAGTAGGAGGGCGGGAGTGCGCGGATAAGGCACGAAGCGCTGCGGCCACGTGCGGGGGGTTAGAAACAAAGATGGCTCGCATGATGCGTGGAGCGTCCATGACGCTCAACGAGGTCTTCCACGATAAAAGTCCAAACAGACAGCACCTCGACAATGCGTTTAGGGCCGCGCCATTGCGCAGATAGCTCGGGTGGTTTCCCACGTGATGTGTGACTGTGAACGTAAGTTGTAGGCACCGCCAGCCGCTGACTGTGTTTGCGTGGGAGATGACCGATGCAATTGCTCTCAAGTGCCGCCTGTTCTTGTCGCGGTGCGTTGAACTGCGATCACGGTTGAGCTCTACCGTTGGCCACAGCATCTTGCGCGGCAGCGTCAACCCCGATGGATGGAATTGCTCCACCGGCGGTCCCAGCTCTCCCCAACTACGAATCGCGACCAAGTACACGACGAAAGTGTCCATTCCGAGCAGATCTACGCGCATCACCACTTTTTCGGGAGCGCAAACCATCCGTCCGATGCGGTCTGCGCATGCCGTTCAGTTTTCGAGGTTGGGTTGTAGAACGGTGCGCACTGGGTGGACAATGCGACAACAGTTCTTGCGATGCTAGGACAACATTCATGTCGTTGTAGCCGATCGCCCACGTTAGGTACGGTATGCAACAACCACATTCGACGAACGGCGCAAGAAAGTGCGGCCCTGCCTCCCGATCGCGGGCTAGCACCTGCTGGTTTATCCTCAGCATGTGCAATGATACTTGCGATGTGGACACCCCAAGAGCTGAGCTGTGGCTGGTACAATGTCGCACTGTTTAAATGTCGTCTTTGCTATGTGCTTTTGCATGGTTGGGACGTATGGCGCGTGTCCGTCCGTTCGTGTTTCATGTGGCGATGGAATCGATTTCACGAGCTCGAAGTCCAGTCTCCGCGACCCGGTCTGACTTTGCTGGGCGAAGTGCTTTTCCGATTGACCCATCTTGACAGACGGTCGCTACCTCTGGTGAAGCCACCCCCAGACGGACCCAGCATGTGAGTTGGCTGATGGAAGGAGTCGGCGCAAACCATGTATATCAATTTATGTTTGCTGGGCGGTGCAGATCGTTTTGAACGACGTGCTGGGGGCCGCTACTGCTGCCACTGGTAGTACTTGTTGCTCTGTGGGTCGTGATAGCAGTCCAAGATCGGGTCGTACACGAGGTCCATCGGGGGCGGCTGGCTCCAATCTACGGCATGCTGTCAATGCCGTCGTTGAATCCAGGAACAAGGTACCAGTCGACTCTACAAGGGGGTTGTGAGAAGCAGTGAGTCGATGCGGACATACCAAGCAAGCTCTGGATGCGGGGATCGACGACGGAGCGCGCTGTTCTGCACCGATTGATCAGCCATGCTTGGATCGGATGAAGCAGGAGAGATCGTACGGTGGGGAATGCGAATGCGTGGTCTTGGCGGGAGGTGGCCGCCGCGCCACGGGGGAACAATTCATTTGCACCATACTCGGCAGCGATTCCTCCAGCACATCGGTAAAGTCAAAGCTCTGTGCTTGCAAGTCCTTGGTCCTACAGCCGCGCCAAAAGGAACGTTTTGCAGCAAGCCGGGGACAAGGACTCTTACATGTCAAAGCTCAATTCGTCGTCGTCGTCCTCGCTGTTGTTCTAGTCGAAGCGATGAGTGCCATCACTGCCACAAAGAGACGTCCTACTTGATCCATCCAACGCCCTTTCGTGCCCAGTGGATGCGACACCTCCTCCTTCACGCGTACTTGCTCGGTGTCATCTTGAGGCTCCGAGTGGTGTGCCACTTTCGCAATGCCATTCGAAGTCAGTGGCCCTTCCTCATCCTCCATACACGGGGCGAAGGGCGGGTCGAGGGCAGCTGTCAGTTGTGGCTGGCCCACAGGCTGCAACAGGCTCTGCGGCGCCCACTGAAACAGGCTTGCTACCGACTTTGCCGCGCCAACGTCGATCCGCTGATTTTTCACCTCTGGAGTAGTGCTGGTGGGTTCTGGAATGGAGTCCGGAGTTTGGTTGTCAGGACGGCCGTCGAGGATGCTGGGTGGTGCAGAATCCTCGTTGGACACCCCACGACTGTCCTCCTCGTCCATCCATTCCATCGCGGCGGGTACCTGCAAAATGCTCTCTTGTGTAAAACTCCCACGGTGGATCGAGCTAGTCATGCGTACTGCGACGGGTGAAGGCAAGTCGTCACGAAAGAATGGCGACTCGTCCAGGGCCAGTGCCTTCGCCAGCTCTTTCGCTGTGAGCTCGGCATTGCTTCGGCTAGTCGGGACAGCATCAACGACGGGCTCGACCGCATCGCTGGCGATGGCCGTGGTAGGTCGAGAGAGACGTGGAGCTTCAGTGTGAGTTGGAGGCTTGACAGGACTTTTGTCATCTTCCCAAGATCGGAACTTGGAGTCGAAACGGCGCGTTGTGTCCAAGGCATTGTCCCTGTTTTTGCCAGAGATGCTCTGCACCTCTGGTGAATCGGACGGACCGGGGGCTTCCGTGAATGCAAACCGAAACATTGACGACAGTGGCGGTGGCGCCACGGTGACGGGTTGAATGCGTCGTCTTCCTTGAATATGACTGTTGTGGGCGGAAGATGGACGCACGGAGGATGGTGCTGAAGGTAGCGCACTGGCTGGCTCTCGAGTTTCTGTGTGTGGCGGCGCTCGTCGGGCCCCCCGACTCGACGTGCTTCGTGACGACGATGCCGACGATGGCGCGCCGAGTGTTTTCTTCGTTGAATCTGCCGATAGGGGCTTTCCTCCTGCCGCAGCAGCGACCCTAGCACTCCTGGTGCTTGACGTGGGTCGTGGAGTTTTCGCTTTTTCGCGGTGGGAGTTGTCTAGATGCAAGCATGTGAATTTAGTGATTCAACGGTTCTTGTGCACGTACCTGGAAAATGCGTTGGCAAGGACGCTGACGGTGGCGGCGCCACAGTTTTGGCCGCAAAGTACTCGGTTATGGCCCCCGGAATGGCGAACGCTCGAGGAATGTCGACGCCTCCGACAAAGTCTACCCACCGGCCATCAATGCTGGGAGTCGGCGGTTCGTGCGTTCGTACCAAATGGATGGTCCGACGGGATCGGCGGCTCCTTCATCGTAAACACCCGGCGGAGTTTGCACGTTCCACTGAGGCTAATGGAGTCGAGGGTGCGCAGAGTTTTGGCAAAAGATCCGTCCACTAATGCCGCCACGTCAAAGCACCAATTCAACCACGTGTCCCGCGTAACTTGCTGCAATGGGACCTAGACACCTCCGTCGATCACGAGAGATGGTGATGGATGGCTGCGCTGACTTGTGCGTGGAGCTGATGGACGACCGCGCCGCGGAACGCCGACGACATGACAATGCGGCGCCGCGTGCCATTGGCGTCGGTCACGCCGACTTCGACCGAGATGGCCGCCGCCGCTGGAATCGCCGTTTGGAGCACGAGGTATCGCTGGGTAAGTCCAACTACATTCAATCCCGGCACACATCAGCCGACCACGAACGACGACATGCAAGAACGGAGTCGCACGGGATTTGGTGGAATCCTTGGGCAGCGCCATCTTGGTCGCGAGCGCCGACCCTTCCATCGTGAACAAAAACACTTTGCTCAGTTTGTCGTACTCGCGACGGACTTTGCCCGTGAGTTTCCATGGGGCCGCGGGATTCTTGCCCCCCGCCGCGAGCAACTCGACGCTATCTCCTCCCTGGAACATGTTGGCAGTCCCGAAACGATCGTCGCGGTTGGAGCAACAAGGGGGTTTCATCCACAGCGGCCATTCGGTTACGGCAGGCCGGCAACCAAAGCGCATGCGAACAACCTGACGGTGGTCCTGCTGTCATGACCAGAGTTCATCGGCACTTGGGAGTACGAAGTTGGCCGTTAGCCACCAAGGCACAGAGTTTCGACAAATTTAACTTAGCATTGACTTGCCTCAACACGTGCACACGTGTATTAGCATCTCATTTTTCCATCAGATTTTCCCTAGAGTGCGGTGGTTTGCAAGAAGCTGGCCAATAACTTAGTATTGGGCCTTCTTGGCGGCTTCGGCGGCGATGGCCTTGGCACGCAACTCCAACTTCTTTTGGGTCTTCAAGCCCATGATGCCGCCACCCCACTTGCGGCGGTGGGTGGTTTCGTCGTTGAATTGAGCGCGGAATGCCGTGTTCAACGAGTCAAACTTGGCCTTGTCTTCCTTGTTGACTTGGGTCAACGCGACGACGGCAGCGTTCTTCTTGTGGACGAGTTGGCCGAGGCGAGCCTTGCCCTTGAAGATGACGTATGGGATGTCCATCTTGCGGCACAAAGCAGGCAAGAACACGACCAATTCCAACGGCGACACGTCGTGGGCGATCACGACCAACTTGGCCTTCTTGTTTTCGATCAAGGAGGTCACGTGGTTCAAGCCAAACTTGATCGTGGCAGGGGGAGCCGCGGCTTGTTCCTTGCCGGCGGCAATGTCCTTCAAGCGCTGTTGCTTGGCAGCCTTCGTTGCCGGCTGGTACTTCAACAAGAGCTTCAACAAGTCGGACGCGTGGTTCTTGTCCAACGTGTTGGTGAATTGGTTCACGGAAGGAGGAACCTTGAGGCGCGTTTGCAAGATCTTGGCTTGGCGTTGGAGGCGCACGTTCTTGGGCCAGCGCACGAAGCGGGACACGTCGCGCTTGGGCTACAATGCATGACAACGCGATGAGGACGATGCGGTGGGCGTAACGAGTGGGTGCCAAGAATTTACCGTAGTGCGCGATCCACGAGAGTGGACCGACGACACCACAGATCATTTCTGTCATTGCGGTTGTGGTAACCCGCTAACATCATCGACGAATGCATGAAGCAACGACATGGCGTCGACCTCTCATCCGACGACAATCGAGGCACGGTGCGATACCTGGATGTCACCCCCCAAACGGAAGTTCTTGGGGGCAGAAGGGAACAAAGGATCAGCACCCTTCTTCTTGGACGCAGTCGAGCCGGCGGGCTTGGCACCGGCCTTGGCGGCAGTCTTCGCGGGAGCGGCTTGGGCAGAGCCCTTGGTGACCTTCTTGGCAGGCATGATGGAAAAATGCACAATGGCCAAATGCGCGGCCCACGCGACCACTCAAAACGCGAGCCAACCAAATGCATGAAGCAAATTCAGCCAATGAGGATGGAATATTCATTGTTGGGGGTTCGGTTTAATTGAATTAACAAAATCCACTGGCGTGCACGATGCAGGATTCAACGACCGTCCCACCCCTGCTTTTCATCCCCTGTGTGGTGCGCATTGCAAATCTTTCAGGTGTTCTCTTCCATATTGCGTTGGATTGCTTGGAAGTCGACGAGCCGCCCGTCAAGTTGTCGCCTCTGGTGGGATGACGCGGAATAAAACGTGTTGCGTTGATGTTGGAATCTGTTTCGATTGGTCGAGAGAATTGAGACTAGCCAATCGTAGAATTTATATATTTTAGCCAATCCGAGTCTTGATTGGGTAGAGTACAAATAAATAAGTGGACGCTGGGCTCATGCAGAAGGAACTAGCACTCCCTCTATGAATAACACGATCTTTCGAAGAAACCCAGGTGTTGTTTGTAACGGGGGAGACAAACAAGTTTGGCGTTTTCATGGATTTCGCTCGAGGTGGTCGGAAAACTGGCGGTGCAGCTGATGAGTCACCTGACAGAAGCGTTGGCAGGAATGGAAGCACCGATTGAGCCAGATGAGATGGAGAACGGCCCGCACAAGCCGACGAAGGAAGCTGTTTTGGAAATGGTGATGCGTCGGTTGTGTTTGGAGACTCCGGGGTGGACGGCGCCGATGGTGCAATTCCTCAACGACGATGAACACTGCGCGGCGTTCCTGAGCTTCATCACGTTGTTGGAACCTTCGCTGAACGATGACGCTGAGTCGTTCCTGCACGACGGTCCGTCCCATTCGCACATCAAGGGTCCCAAGGTGCCCCGCGAAGACACGGATGTCTCCGAGGACTTGAAACGCAGCTATCGCGCCACGATGTTGGTGGCTGGCGACGACACATCCGATCAAGTTCTTCTCCTCTTGAGTTCGAAGGCGCGCGTCATGACCAAATGTCTCTTTCCCATTTTCCAATCCAACTCGCGCGGGAATCTCCGTCACGGGTGCAAAATCCTTGACAAGCTTCTCCGGTTGCATTTGAACGACGTCCACAACGTCGTGGGGGTGAACGGCCGAACATGCGGTCGATACATGCAGTGCTTGCTCGAGCACATCGAACACCCGCACGTGTCAGAACTGTTTCTCACGATGATATGCAAACCGCACAATGCAGCGTTGCTGCGTGTGTACATTTCACCGCCTGCGACCAAGATCATGTTCTACAAGGCCCTCGCAGACATCAAGATCGTCCTCCTTGTCGCTCAGCACATTTGCGACACCCAGTACGACGAAGTCCACGCGATCGCGGCCGCCGACGTCCTGCTGGAACTTCTCGATCGCTTGGCCGCCGACGACTATGGCGGCATCGTGCTGGAACCGTTGGCGCACTCGACCCAATTGCTGGAGAGCCTCGTGACGACGGCGCTGACCCCCGATGGCAAGTCAGCGCAGTCGTTCCTCGCTCCTCCTTGCGGTCGCCGCACAGCAGCCATCCGGTACATGCTGTCCACCATTGCTCCTGCTTAAGTTTGCGTGCACAGGTGCCTCTTGGGGCTGCTTGAAAAAGCTGCGCAAGACCAAGTCGTCGGCCCCCCCACGTCGCCTTACCAGTCGTTCGGGTCAACAGTCGTCAACATGGTGCCCAACCAGTTGCACGTGGCCAAAGCGTTTGTGTTTGACCGGGTCCAAGCGCATCTCCCCGAGATCCTCACGTACTTGCAAAAGCAGTTTGCGGCGCAGCACGCGTCCACGGCGTCGGACCACGGTGTCAAGCACACGGCGTATACGGTCGCCCACCCGTTCACCGAGTTTCGCATGCACTTGGTGCAGCTCCTCGTCGCGCTCGTCGAGCAAGCGCCGAGGACGCACCTCGCCACGTTCTTCACGACGGACGTGTGGCGCATTTTAATCGCGTGGTTTGTCCAGTACCCGCACAACAACTTGTACCACCACGCATTTTACCGCCTCGTGTTCCTTGCCCTGCGCACGGACGACGCCGCCGTCCTCAAGCCCCTGCTTCAACACGCCAAGCTCGTCACGACCCTCATCGACATCTACCGGAAGGACCCGACCGCGTCGTCGAGAGGATATATCCTCCAAGCGTGCAATGCGATTCGGTAAGTGCATGGTCGTTGCGTGGATGAAGAGCAGACCAGCTCCCAAATGGACGGACAACACGCCCCGTCGACTTTGTCGGTGGCGACCATGAGTTGCTGTGGTGGGCTGACTGCTGCTGTGTTCAATATTCTGAATGGACAGTGGATGCAGCACGCGTTGTACACTCACGTTTGTCGCTGGATGCGCAGGCTGCAAGCGGCGACGTTGCCCCCGGACGCGTTCCTTCGGTCGTTCTTGCAGTCGCACGCGACGTGGCGGTCGTTTGATGCCGAACTTTGTGACACAACCCAGGCGTCGGTGGTCAAAGGCCTGGGCATCCCCGTCCCAACCAACATGATGCGGATGATGCCGCCTCCCGCGGTCGATGGGGCGGCGGCTCCCCCCGCTGCGATGGTCTCCGATGGCGGTAGTGTTTTTTTTGTGGTCGAGTCAAATCTTTTCATCGACTTTTTTTTCGCAACTGCGCAGGTCGCCATAACATCGAGCTCGGGTCCGAGTTTGCGTGGAAACTCGGGTTTGTCGACGACGAAGAGTACGAGCCAGAGGAAGGCATGGACAAGAAGAAGAAAAAGAAGAACAAGGGCAAGAAGAAGAGCTTGATGGGGTCGCCGGATCATGTGAACGAGAGCGAGGGCGACGAGTTGAGTGCATCGGCAGCTGCCCCTGGCGAGTCCGGCGACGACGCGCCGTCGACTACCACCAGTTCGGACGACGTGGAAACTTCATCGGTTGGGAAGAAAAAGAAGCGAAAAAAGCACAAAAAATAACGAGACGGCGCGCACGGCACGTTGCAAAAGAGTTAGGTGTTCAACAGGGTGGCGTGGAGGGTGGGCGGGAGCAGGCGGCGTCGAATGGCCAACGTGATCTGGTCGCCGCATGATGCGCACAGGACGTACGACGTGCCTGCGTGGGTGTCTGGTGGGGTCGGGCAAAGCACCGTCGACGTTGCCGGAACATGTTTCTATGCCGTTTTCCACAGAGTCAGCGCCGTTGTAGTCGCGGACCGTGCGCGAAGGCAGGAAAACAAAACGCGTCGCCCATGTCCACCACTTCAATCAGTGACGAGTCATGCCTACCTCGCAGTGAGCCACCGGACAGAACCGGCAAATGAACTTGGACACGTGCGTGCACTTGGGGAATGCACACAGGTGGCGTGGACAAGTCCAGGTGACATCGTCGGGAACGCTGAATCCAAGGCAATCTATCCCGTCGATCGAAGCGAAAGCCCGAGGGGGTCAACTGGCGGGCCATCAAAACTTACCGACATGGTACACCTTTGGACATCGATGCTTGCCGACGAAGTCGCACTCGATCAAATCGCCGCCGTCCTTACAGCAGAAGCACGAATCCTCCGATAGCTTGGGCGGCGAACGACGTGTCTCGCGGTGGAGTATCGACTGCACGTACGACACAAAGTAGGTGAGGCCGTCTTGGGGATCGATGGGCGGCGGGGACATGGCGGCAACTGGAGCAGCACCGTCGTCCCCAGAGGCAGTCACAAGTGGTTGTTCACCCGTCGAGCTACCAGGACGTCGTTCACGTCTAAATACCAGGGGAGGTGGTAGCAGGTCGGACCTTGCTGCAGGCTCACAGAGGGGGCATCCCACTGTCCCCAGCTTCAGCACACACGCTGGACAGCACGCCTTGGAGCAATGCTCACACGGTCGGACGGGGTCGTTCGCTTCAAAGTAGCCGCACACGTCGCATCCAGTGGAAGGCACCCCCGCGACGGTATCGACGCATGACGGACACAATTGCGCCTACATGTACCCTTTCAGACAAGATCGATGTCGACGAGCGCACCGCGAGTAAGTGGGGATGAGAGACCAGCGAGTCGGTAGTGGTGCCGCACAACAAGCACGCGGCGAGTGGAATCGACAGTCGGCGGGGCATCGCCAGCAGCGTCGCGGCGTCGGGTGGGGCTGCGCTGCATCCTGTGCAATCGCACGTTCTTGAGCAGAGGCGACACGAATAATGCACGCCGCGGTCGAAAAAGTCGGTGAGGTTCAATTTGAACTTGTAAAACATGCAACGGCCACAGAAAACGTGGTCGGCGACACCACTCGGACACGTGAACATCTTGCCTTGGCTACCATGCGGCTCGGGCTCAATCCAAGCGATGATTATTGCAGCAAGGAGTGGTTACCGCCTGCGACAGAGGTGGCAGCTCGGGCCGCTAGAAAGAGATTGTTACGACGGGCTACATGCTGACGTTGAGCAATCCAGAGAGATCGAGGCAGTACTTGGAGGGCTGCTTCGGGTCGATCGTGATGAGCCACTCCTTGTTGTACGCCTTTGCTTCTGCAATGCGCCTTTTCTCGCTCACGGGGCCGCTCGTGCATGTGGGTTTGTTTCGTTTTGCTTGAGGAAAATCCACCATATCGCGTGGTGGCTGCGCTGCGCTGTTCCTTGCAGTCTTTCCGGGTGGTAATGTGGAGGGTGCCACTTTGCCCTTCTTCTTCAGCGTAGGTGGAGGGACCTTTTCGACCTGTTTGCGGGGTTTGGATGGCTTTGATGTCGCCGCGGTAGAGTCCGACGACGGTATTTCCTATTGGGTTGCACTCGCTATGGACAACGGGATATGCCATGTCGAAGGGTTCGTACCTCTGCCCCCGTCGTGTCCAATTTGGCGCATGCAGCGTAATGCTTCCACTTGGTCGGGTTGTCTTTGCCATCGCTGCCACCGAGGGGGTGAAACGCCAGCACACTCCGCATGAGCGCCAACTGCTCCGTTCGACGTAGTGCGTCCACTGCCCGCAGGACTTCGGCGTAGCTGTTGTCCGACACAAATCGAAAGCAATACACCGTAGTCCCGTCGACCCAGAACATTGACCCCACCTCCATCGTCACGTCTGCCATTCGTGCAACAAAGAGCAGGTCCGTGGTCGCTGCGTTCTTGACAAGGACCTTGGTGTCGACAACGCCCGACGGATCAATGTCCGACATAGTCTGTCGCTCCACCAGCAAGCACAGTTCCGCTTCTGCGCATAGCACTTCAAACTTTGCAGCGCCTCTGTCGTCCGGGTTTTGTGAGCGCTGGAGGAAGATCCCTCGGAACCCCATGATGGCAACCCCGAGCGCGGAATCGGATTTTCCGGATGCTCCGGGGATCAACTGTTTCCGGATGCGTCCAAATGATTCATTTACTTTATGTAAATGAATGTTTCAAGGGTGATCTCCCACCCTGCTCATGAAGAAGGAAGTGGATGAAGGCTGTCCGTGCGTGGGGTATCGCTGTCCAGGGGGTGCATGCAGCACGTAGCTCGTTTTCCGCCTCCAATGCTATCCCACGCCTCGGGCTGCTGGTATTTCCTGCAACTGCCACAACCGGATGGCTAAGAATAGCACCGTTTCGCAATTCAGCGAACGAACGACTGTCGCCCTTGTTGCAGTCGAGAGGTTCGTGCCACAATCACGGAGGGCATGGTATCAAAGCTGTGTGTGCCGTGGGTCAACGTGGCAAAGTGCGACTGGCACGGTGCCTCCAAGCACGTCCAACGTGTCCAAGAACCGCAAAACGTTGTGCAGGTGGACGTTGGTGGCGCGCGGGGTCAAGGTTGGTTTCTGCGACGGCGCGCGCATGTCGTGATTCGTTCACGCTTGACGCGCGTTTGACCACGCTGAAGACGAGCGCGATGTGTGTCGCACGCTTGGACGCCGCCACGTCGGTTTCCGGTCGCGAGATTATTTATAGCGCGGCACTCGATCGGTTACATCGGGCGCACTTTGGAACCCTCGTGGATGGTGGGGTCGCTAGGGTCGGCACTGGCGGAGGAGACAACATCCACGGGACCCCTCCTGCGACGACGACGGAGCCATTGTCGCCTTGCGGTATTTCGTTTCAGCTAGTCGACGACCCGTCTACCGGTCTACCGTCCATGAACGTGAGCGTGAAATCCCCCCGGGCAAGCGTGAAACCTGGTGCGCGGTCAGTCGTGCCGTCCGACTCGCTCCCGGTGCGACGGAGTGTCGTGGATCTGCCTCCTAACGCCCGCCGCCACCTCCGGCAACGTCACCGTGCGTCCAGCGCCCTCGACAAGTAACGATCGCATCGATCGAATCCACCACCGTCACAGCTCTTGTAGGCCACGAAATGCCGTCGGGGCATTTGTCACCAACATCAAAGTCGAGCTCTTCTTCATCTCTATCGTGATATGCTATGGCATCTTCGTCGTATGTGGCTGTGACCCATTTTCAAGGTTTTCGCCTAACTTCTGGCCCACGTAGCTCGTGCAAATGACGTTCGAAGCGCAGCTCAAGGCGTACCAGAACGCATTCGACGTAGTTGACCTTGTCGTGAGCTCTGTGCTGACGCTCGAGCTCGTCCTGCGTCTGTTTGGGTTTGGGCTGGTCATGCTCATGAGCTTCTGGAACAGCTTCGACGCGATTGTCGTCGTAGGGACGTTGGTCCTGAGCTTGTGGAGCTTTACGTCGGAGAACGGAACCGGATCCGCGATCGCGACCCTACTCCGCATGCGTCCCATCTTGCGCATCTTCCGCATCGTCGTCGTCTTTGAGCGCATCAAGCAGCGGTCGGCGGCCCTCAAGCACGCCCACCGCGGCAGTGCCTTGCAAACGCCCATCGAAACCGTGCTAGGCACGTTGTACGAGCTGCGGTACCATCCATCTATCAAACCGAGCGTCCAGAGTGAAATCGACTACGCGATCTACACAATCAAGAACAACAAGCTGTACGACGCCGGCGAGCATATGCTGAATGGCCAGAACATCGACAAAGACACCCAGGACTGGCTCCGCGATGGCCTTCTTCGCAAGAACGATGCGTCTGCAGTGACCCCGTCACCAGCCGCGGCCGACGTCGGCGCCGGGACTACCGACCCAGACGACAAGGTGGGCCGCCCCGCCGGCGTCGGCGGGCTACGTAAAGAAAACTCGGGCATCACAGACGAGCTGTTCCCGCTTATCGAGACGGCACGCCACCACTTCAACGAGCTCATGGCGACCGTGGCCGAATGGGACTTTGACGTATTTCGCGTGCAAGGTAACTAGCTCGATAACGCTTGCTTTCTACGCGCTTCCAACGGCACTTGGTCTCGGATGTAGAGATCACCAAAGGCAACGCGTTGACGCACATGGGGTACTTTTTACTCCGTGATTTGGTTGAGGAGCACCTCTTGTTGGATGCGCACACGCTGGCCGTGTTTTTGATCGAAATCCAGCAAGGCTACGTTGTCTTGAACCCGTACCACAACGCGATGCACGCCGCGGATGTGATGCAAACGTCCAACTACTTTGCCACGCGCAGCGCGATCGCGCCGTTCTTGCGACCGCTCGATCGGACGCTCGTGCTCCTCGCCGCGTGCATCCACGACTACAAACACGACGGGTTCAACAACGGGTTCCACATCGCATCGGGTACGTCGGGTTTTGCAGCTCCGTGTCGAGGTCACTTCTGTCGACTGGGCTCGGGCTCCTACCTGACTCTGTTCGGCTGCCTCGAGTCGAACGAAGGCTCACGTATATCAAATAGGCTCGGAGCTCGCGATTCGGTACAACGACACAGCAGTGCTGGAAAACTTTCACGTGGCACAAGCGTTCTTGACCATGAAGAGTTCCAACTGCATGCTCTTTAGCAAGTTGAGCACGGACGACTACAAGTACGTTCCCGACTGAGCGACTGTGCACACATGTTTCTACGCGTCGAGGTCGGGGATTTGTGTACTGACTAGGGCGTGCGCGTGCATAGGTACAGCCGCGACATGTTGATTCAGCTCGTGCTGGGCACAGACATGGCCAAACACTTTGAAGATGTTGCGCTGTTCAAAGCAAACATCATGCCCCAGTCGCTGGACGAACGGTTGGAGATCAAGACTCTCGGGTACGTCTGCGTTCGACGTCGCCCTTGAATTCCTTTTCCCCACATGTCAACTGCATTCTAGCGACAAGAAGATGCTCATGAAAATGATCATCCACACATCGGACGTGTCGAACCCGGCCAAAGTCCGCGTGACGATGCTGAGGTGGACGGACCGCGTCGTCGAAGAGTTTTTCGGCCAGGGGGACAAAGAAAAGACCCTCGGGCTCGTGGTGTCGCCGTTCATGGACCGCACGACGCTCGCCCTCAAGAAGATGCAGCTCGGGTTTGCCGACTTTGTCGTGAGCCCGCTCTTCCACGTGTGGGCCAACATCTCGCATCAAGTCCAGGTCGACGGGTACACGACGCTGCTCGACAATCGCGAGTGGTGGAACCAGCGGGACGACAACTTTAAGCACGCGCAGATCAAGGGCGTGGTGAAGGACTTGCTGCAGGATGCGACCGTCGCGTCAGGCCTCCTCTCGAGGAAACTCTCGACGGGGTCGCTACCCATGGTACGGGAAGGCGACGGCCGCGCGCCTGCATCGCAAGCCGAATCGGACGGCGGCGGGTCGAACAAGCTCGAACTCGTGGTGAAGGAGACCAACAAAGGGGGCGGGACCTCCGACGGACCGACATCTACCACGGCACCGTAGACCGTCCATGAATAGGATGCCAAGTGTGAATAGAACGACAAGCAGCGGGTAGGATGATAATCTCGAAAGAGTACATTTGCGGCATGACGGCTTGTTCGTGCCACAGCAAACTGCACACACCAGGAACTGTCCGATCGCGTCGTTTACGAGACTGCGCTCGACATGACGGGTGCAGAGAACACCGCCGCCCAAGCGCTGTGGAGAGTTGCTGCGTTGGGATTGCAAACTCGAATTGTTTTCAGTCGGATCCTGTCCTGGAGTCGGTCGCGAAACGAAGTGGAATGCTTCGACCACATACTCTTGGATTCGAAACAATGCGAGGGCAGCCAGGTCGTTCGAAGAACTGGTGGGGGGGGTCGACCATCTAGGAATCCCATGACTCATGCAAGCGCGCCAACGAAGCAAGCACGACAAGAGGTTGCAATGTGGCACCGTGTGGCCATTGCCCCGGGAGTGGAATAGCACATTTCGTTGACTATCCTAGCACACGCACATGACACCGGGCGGAGGAGGGTCCGTGAACATTCCAAATTCGTACAAGCCGACGAGAAGGAGCTGGGCATCCAAGGGTTGTCGACCCGTATGAACGAGCTCATGAGGGAAAGGCGGACGAGGTACTGATGCATCGGTCGGGTCGGAGCAATGGGGGGCAGGGCTGCAGATGCATTGAGTGTCTGTGCGTGGCCGAAGGGTTGGTTCGAGTCACAACTTGTCGAAGTCCATGCCCGGTGGGGGCGTCGAGCTGGTCGTGGCAGATTCAAGGCACAGAACATGCTGTTGATGACGGCCCTGTTCAATGCAAGTCTGGCCTCCCCTAGAGCCATCTGCATTCGTGGTGTTGCTTAGTGCCTGGTAGTGTCTCCAAACTGAAGTTGCCGTGACATGTCCCTGCATTATGTCCACCGTCTCCATGCCCAATGCGGAAGGTCAAGATAGCTTCAAACTTGGACGACAAATGTGGTCAAAAATCGTTTCGGCGTGAAACCGGATGAAGCGAGTTGCGGCGACCCAGGTGGCCAAGAGCGCGTCGAACGCGGCACGCAAGGCTCAGTTTGCGTCCAGTCGCGTCGGAGCAGCACTGTTGGCCAACAACGAGACAAAGTCCAAGACGAAGGCGGCCGTCGTGAAGAAGGTCGCGACGAAGAAAGACACTTGGAACCAAAAGATCAACCGCGCCACCGACCGCGCCGTCCTCCACGTGTTTCGCCAAGCTTTCCTTGCGCTGGACGTGGTTCAAACAGTGCACGCCCACGGATCAACTGCCTCAGTCACGTGTACCGACAGCAACAATCATGCGAACGTGTTTCTGGCCCTGACCACGTACACGACACCGCTCGAGATGAACGCGACGTTGCGGCAAGTGGTATCATTTGAATCATCCGCCCACTCGCCGCGCGTGCCGTCCGGGGAAGTCACTGCGAGGGCGCAGCTCAAATTTTCAGGTGCACGAGCTTCCATCCACACTCGCAGACATACCCAACTCCACCCTGACCGTGCCCTCTGCAGCGTGGAAGCTGGTTGACAAGACAACCGATGGCACTGCCTTGTGCGTGTACCAGTACGCTCCCGACGGCGCAGTGGCGCAGTCGAACGGTAGCTGCTGCCCAAGCCTAGTCGCTATCGTGTGGAGGGATGGTCTGCAAGTCCACAGGTGCTTTGACGAACAGCCCACCACCATCACAAGTGCACATCCTCCATGACCTCCTTGCCTTGAATGCATAGCTTGTACGCGATCCACTCGATTCCGCTCGTCACATCGACGTTGCTGTCGCGAGTGGCCACGACCCTCGAGGACGACATCGACCCGTGCTTCGGCTTGCAAGGATACACGATAGCTGTGTCCCTGCGATCCTTCGATCAAGCCGTGTGGGACTACGAAGGGTATGTCGTCGATTTTCCATCCGACTTGCCCCCTGGCGCCACGGAAACGTGCGCCTCGCTATTGGTTCCCCAGGTACGTTGCCCGCGTTTCCGGTCGTCTTGGTGACGGAGGTGGTCGCTGGGGCCACATGGATGGCATGGGGGACCCCGCCGCGCTTGATTGCGCGTTTGTTTGCTGTAGGGCGCTCTACGAGAACGCTCCCGCGTGCTCAACGAAGGCAGCAACGGGAACCTGTCCATTCGCACTCACGCATTTACCACAACTGCCACCAATAGCATCATTGTGGACGTGGCTGTGTGGGACTTTGAGCGGTCGTTGCGTTGGGGTATGTCATTCTGACATTCCTTGGCATGACGTTATCCTTGTAGCCACGTCGCAATGCGTCGCGTACACACCGAGCGTCAAGCGGCCGGAAGTGTTCGACATGGACGTGTCCAAGGCGTTTGAAGCCGTACACCTCGCTATGGACTCCCCCCACGTCGGTCGCGTGCGCCTCGAGCTCTATCGATTTGCGGCGAAAACGATTGTCGCCAGCCTCGACGTGGCGCTCTTAACAGGTTTTGTGAACGCGACGTACGGGACGGGACTTCCTACGGCAAAGGATAAGCTTACTTGATACGGTTTACCCCTCCACCATGCTCAAATCGAAGCTTCCAACGCAAGAATTCAATGGCACGAGGCAAACGCCTCCGTGGACTCGAACGACTCATTGATGCCGTCCATCATGAGAGCCTTCCGGGAATCACCAGTGTCGTGGCCGCATCCTCTGGGCACACACAATAGCTCTATCGCGAACAAGGCTCCTCGGGAGAGCCCTTGGTGAGCCTGGGCTCCTTGCTTTGAGCCAAGTGGTCGAGAATGCGTCGGCAAGCTGGCTGGAAGTACTCCAATCGTTTCCATGATCGGAACTGATGGAAATTTTCTTGACTGTCCCCCACCAAGAGCCTGCCAGAACTGCATGAAGCACTCCTGATAGCTCCTGTGAAGTCGTGCGGAGCATGAAACATCCATGATGGCTTGGAACGAGGGCTATCGTACGCAGAGTATAAACGACGTCTGCATCCGTAGCCTTTCAAGCTCTTCCATGAGATTTTTATAGCTCCATCGTGTTAACACGGCAAACAGAGGCATTTGCCTTGGCTTATGCGTTCTGTTGCGGCTCTCCTACCTCCACTTCCACTAAACAATTTGAGTCCACCGGTTTCTGTTGGCCGTTGTCGTCCGTACGGAATATCTGAGCAGCAGGCGAATAGCCGATGCACTGGCGGCTCTCGACATGACGCGATGCTGATGGGTTGATGGATGAGCCCGTCATTCGTTTTCCTGTGGGCTGAATTGATACGCCTCCATTGCGTTGGTGTAGATTTGAGTCGCAACTTCGTCAACAGACCTGCCCATGCAGAGTGCCACGTAATTCAGGGCAAACTTGACCGCCGTCGGGTCGTTGTGCTCCAATTTGATCAAGTCGTCCATGTCCAAGAAAGCCACTGGCGCATCTGCAGATGGGGCATACGACGGCCGTTGGTCTGGGGCATCAGTTTCCACCAGCAATCGATTCAATGGCACCGCAGCAACGATCGTGCGAATCTTGGCGGACGTGGCCATGTCGACACATTGCTTCGCCGTGAATGAGAAATAGACGGGGAATTGGAGCTTTATAAAAGCCTTGACCATGTCCTGAGATCCAGAGTAGGCGTGCAAGATGGCATGGGGAAGCAAGGGGGCATGGGTAAGAAGGTTCAAAAGTCGCCCATGCGCGCCAACACAGTGGAGAACCACGGGTCGCTGGAGTTCCTCCGCCAGCTGCAGCTGTTCGCGGCATCGTTGTTCTTGAACATGGATTGGAACCTGTTTTCCACGTCTCGATTTGCACAACCCGAGTTCTCCCATCTGGCAGATGATGACAAGCGTCAGTCGCCGCTATGAAGGTCGAATGGATACCATACCAGTGAAAATGGATACTGGTGGAGTATACTTCGAAGCGTGTTCAAGTACGTTGGCGATGCTTCACCTGCGTACCAAGGATGCAACCCGAAGGCTGGCACGATTTTTGGAGACGCCGGTGTGTCCTGAAGGAGTGAAGAGAAGTCACTCCACTCGACTTCGTTGCATGAGCAATTGCATATATGGGTCAATCCAGCCTTCGCAGCTCGACAGAGCACATCAGAGAGCGTCGATCGTAGGCGGGGGTCTTGAAGGTGGCAGTGTGTGTCGACAAGCGGTCGTGCCATTCCTGTGCACGACAGCAATGGAACATCCGGATAAGTGGTCCCCCATTTTTTACCCGGACACACAAAATATTGATTTGTAGTGAAATATATACCCCAAATCGACCGAATTCTTAATAAACCTGGATATTTTTTCTAGCTCACTCTTTGCATCCCCATCATGGGGCAATCGTCTGGCTCTGCTACTTGGTCTGTGGTGCCTCGCAAAGACTTGTGGAGGACGATGTGGATTAAAACTGGGCAGTCGAGGACCCAACGACCTCCTCGTCACTACTCTCGTCCGCGGCGTGAGAAAGATCCCCCAGCGCTTGCTGGAACACGTCCAGCGCTGCATTGGAGTCGCCCTTGGCGTAAAGAACCTTGCCCAGCATGGTCAGAATCTTCTGCTGTTCCTCTTCGGCACACAGAGCCAACGCCTACGGACGTACGAATCGTCACCGCCTCAGCCAAACGACAAGTCCGCCACCTTTCTCAACGCGTCTTCGGCAGCGTCCTCTTCCCCTGATGCATGCAATAACCTGCCCAAGTCGTACCAGGCCCCCGCTGTCTGCTTGTTCGAAATGCTCTTTCGCAAGGCGTCAATGGCAGCCGCCGTGCTGCCTTTGTCAGCCAGCGTCACTCCTGCGCCGACAACATGTCACGTCCGGTTAGTTATCGATTCGTGCCTCCTGACGAGGTAGGTGCAGTCGATGAACAAGGAAAACATTTCAAGATGGAGCTGTACCTAGCAAGTGCTGGGTCTGGGCTACGTCGACGACAGCCCCAGACGAGTGATGCATCTATTCGAAACATGAAGTGGTAGGACGAAGGGGAGCGCAGCATTCCGCCGGACGGCAGGACGTACCTGCGGCCAATGCTCTGTGCCATCTCGCGGTTTGAGCGGGGGTTGCTGGGCCACCATGTGAGTCGCCTGCAGTTGCTCCTGCAACAGCGCTTTCGTTCGATTCAACGTGAGGATCGACTCGGTCAGAAGATCGATGTCATGCGACGACTCGGACGACGTTCTATACACAGCCGCGTCAGTACTCACCCTCATGCACTATCACGCCATCCAAATTGTACACTCATCAACAATGCACACGATCCGCTACCTCGACGGTCGCGTGATGTCGGAGCCTTGGTCCGCTTCCGGCTGCCGAGGGTGCTCCAGCAAATATGCTGCTTTCTGTGCCAGGATGCTCCGACTTGACGACGACGACGACGACTTGAAAAAGTCCTCTGTCTGTGAACGAATGCGGCGGATGTTGCGACTTGAGGTGAGCGTGAGAGAGCCGACGCCCGGGCCTTCTGGATTGAACTCTTCGTAGCACGCCGCGCAAACTCTAGAAGTGCGCCGTGAGCCATGGAAGCTATCGATGACGACTGGTGGGGACGTCTACCGCTGCAGGGATTGCAAGCCGAGGTGGGGCAGGGCCATACGACCACGAGAGTGCGCATTGCAAACGGACACACCGCAGCCGCGGCAGTGGTGCCGCGATCGGAACGGACCGAACTTGGCCTGGCACACATGGCACGCTTTCTCGTGCTGCCACCTTGGCGGCAAGTGCACGTTCGACATGCCGTTGGTGCCTCCGTATTGCGATCCCCCACCAAAGCTGCAGCTACTCGAGCGCGACTTGGACAGGAATGACTCGACGGACATCCGACGAGGCACGTCGTACTCGATGTGGAGGACGTCGCACAGCTCTTGTGGACTCGCGAGCTTCCGAGCGAGGTCTCCAGGTGTGTCGCCATGAGGAGTGCGTACTTCCAACGCCGCAGGATATGCCTGCAGGATGCTGTCTACGATCGGGACGTCGATCTCGGCTTTGATCGCGATGTGGAGGGGCAAGAGGCCAGCAGTGTTTTTCGTGCGTGCGCCAGTTGGATGCAAGTCGAGCAAGGTTTGTACGACGGCGGCGGTCACAGATGGGTCCGTGCATGCCCAGTGCAGCGGCAGCATGCCGTAGTCGTCGCACTCTTTGGCGCTGGAGGGATGTTCCAGCAGGAGCGCATGCAGCGCTTTCCATGCAGACCGCTCGGCAAGTTCGATGGCTGGGAGGTTGCTCATCTTGGCTGCAGGGTTTTGGAGCAAGCGCCGTCGACACTCGGGATATGTGGGTGCGTGAATGGGATATACCAAGGTGAGTCGGGCAGGCAGGCATGTTAAGCCTATTTAACGCTCATACTTTTGCGTATTTTACAGGGAGGGACCTGCATTCTTGGTGTCAGAGGTGGAATAAAACCGTCTTTTCAATTTTAACGCGAATAGGAGGTATTTGGGGTAAAGTGTCGCGTTTACGTATATCGGCAGAGGTGGTGGCGGGCAGTTGTCGAACTTCGTCACGACCCAAGCCATCGCTTCGATGGCCTGCACAAAACGAAGCATTGCTGCCGTCCATTGCGCATTCAGATCCATGCAGGGTCCTGGACGAGGCAGCGCTTTCGTTCGATTAACACGAGTTTGTCTCGCTTTGTTCGGATCGATGGCCCAGTGGCGCACCTGGCGACTTCCAGGGCCGCGACAACCTTCCAACTTGAGTCTACAACTGTGCGGTGTAGATGTGGGTCCACTGGTGTCGTGTCGAGTTGCCGACGAGTCCTTCTTGACGTAATGCGCCGCGCGCTAAGTCCTCGACGGGGGCCATACATTCCGTCTAGAGGACGGACGGCCTCAACGGCGTCATGTGATTGGCCCGCGAACCGTCGCGGATGCAATGTGGTTCACACATCTCGGGCATCGCGATCGATCGCGAACATGTACTCGTCTGCGAAAGCAGAGAGCTTTCTCTTTCAGACCAACCAGACAAGGCATGAACCGCCGTTGCGTTTCCCGCGGCTAGCCTGTGGCGACGTCACAACTGCGTTTTGTGGCTTCGTGGCGTTGGCTGGCGTTGTTATGCTTGCGTGCGGTGACGACTACACCCTTGTCGGGAAAATTCTAGCGCTCGTCGGCGGATGTGGTCTCGGCGCAGGGATGATGAACGCTCTGTTCGTGCACTTGCTCTTCCGCCGTGTCCGTGGCTGCATCGGGGCTGGCGTCTTCCATCGGCAATCAAAAGAGATCGCCATACAGTTGCAGCGCCTGGTAAGTCGCAAGGGTTAGCGAACAGTTGTAGGCTTGACACGCTGACTCCTAGATGATGCACACGTTCTTCTCGCCGCCGACTCTAGCTGCGTATGCGAACTCGTTAGCTTCGAACCAAGGCGCAATCTATGCCACCGTGCGCTCGAAACTCGACCAGCCCAACGCCCACATCTCCCTCATCAACGCGTTCTCCTTTGTTGCGGCAACTCCCGACGGTAGCTCTCTCCCTACTATTCCATCGTATGGAAGACTTACCACACCTTGGCTCGTGCAGGGGCTGTGTTGAATTCGTTGGCTGGTATGTTTGGAGGCATCGAGCCCATGGTACCAAAGATCAAGCCTCTCTTGGTGGCCCTCGCAGCAGAATGGGACCAGCAAGTAAGTTGAATGACCAGTGTCTTCCAGGAGAGCGCTGAAGCTCACCGTCGTTCTCTCAGCACCCGTCTTTACTGTCGAGAACACAAGCCGTGATCGGTGCATCGTCGGAGGATGTCGTTGTCCAACGGCTGTCCCAAGAGATTGGCAACTTCCTTCATACGCGCGCGATGCGGCTCGACCCGCCAGAAGTTTCTGTGATGCTGGAAACTCTTGTCGCCCCGCACCTGACGTGGATCGTGGTGTGGGGAAATCTGTTTGGCCTGTTTCTCGGTGGAATCGTCGCCCTGTGTACACTTGCTACTTGATCCCCATAACACTCCACTTCTGTCGACATGTTGATGGGTTTCGCTGCTTCGTCCTGCGTGACAACGACCAATTCGACAGCGGTTAGCTAGGCTAGCTTCGGTGGACGTTCCTCTGGGCGTGCCCAAACTCGGCGAACGCTTAGCAGATCCACGAGCGCCGCCACGTCTGCGCTGTTGAGGGCCACCCGTACACACTTGTCCAACTCAATGGAGTTGAGAATGGACTTGGTCAGGCCCACCCGATTTCTTCTTGCCCGCCGTTTTGTTGGTGCCGACGTCCAAGACCCTCATAGCTTTCTACGCGTTCACTGATATCTAGCCATGATCATGCGAAGTTTGTCTGTGCTGCGTAGCAAGTGACCTCAACGAACGGGATGCAACAATAACTTATATTTGTTTTCCGAGGCGTGTAGGCTAAGCGACAGCTGAATCGAGGTAGTGCCTCGAAAACGCATCGGGATGAGCCGTGTCCATCGACTTGCGGAGCGGCGACCAAATGGAGTAGCTTTGATCCATGGACATTCGAACGGTCATGGTGCCACTTGGACGACCCGACGGGATGCTATGAAGGGGATGGCATCGTTTGCGTCCAGAGGTCGGTGTCCGAGCAATGGCAAAGTCGCCAAGTTGTCGAGTCTTCTCCAGGACGCCCAAGCTCGCGCTTCGATCGCGATAACTTCCACCTGGCCATCCTTGACTTCGTGGCGTTGCAGTGTCATCACGGTGGACACGTCGGCCGAGTGAGCATATTTTACACACCCGCACGGCCACCGCGGGGCAACTGCCATGGCCTCGCAGAGTCCACACCTTGGTGCATTTGAAGCACAGAAGAAGACCGCACTTTCGGCAGTGGTCGCTTGGAACGAGGAGTCCAAACTTGGTGCGGCAGTGACAACATGAATGTCTCGTCGACCGCGGCGTCAGTGCAACAGCGGATGGAAGCGGCGCCAGACCGAGTCGGTACCCTCGCAGAAGGGCGTCCATCGTCGCCATCGCTTTGGCACGACGCTGGAAGTCCAACTTGACGACGAAATCCCCAAGCGCGTGGCCGTGCAGTTTGCCGTTGAAGTCAACTTGCAGCAATTGGGTCACGTGGACGTAGTCTGGCTTGGCGGGGCTCTCGACAAAGATGAACCCTCCGCAAAGAATGTTCCCTCGCAGAATGTCCATGGCGACCCCAACGTCAGGGCAGCACGACAATGCGATCGACACGAACGCCCGCGCCCAGCCGCGCCTCCCATCGTCCAGAGTAAAGTGGGTATGCGTCTAGTCAGCGCAAGTCAGTTTGCCGACAGGAGCGACTTTCTGTGTACCTCGAGGAAGCACCAGTCACGCCGCTTAACGATCGACTTGTTCTTCAAGTTCATGAAGCTTGGAAGCTCCGTCACAACGTAATGAACGCCAATGTATTGACGCGATGTGTTGTCGAGGCAGTAGAGGCGCAGACCATCGACGGCTTGGAACTGGTGCGGGGCCTGGCACGCGCGGTGGTCATCTGTATCGGCAATATCTGTCTTGTACATTCCCGCGACATCGTCGATGGTC
Source organism: Aphanomyces invadans (assembly GCF_000520115.1). Lineage (NCBI taxonomy): Eukaryota > Oomycota > Saprolegniomycetes > Saprolegniales > Verrucalvaceae > Aphanomyces > Aphanomyces invadans. Next base: position 2,061,233 of record NW_008580149.1, read on the forward strand.
CCAAACAACTCGGTCGTCCACGCGGCTGTGCGAGTGCTTTGTGGTGCGAGTGCATCCGTGCCTTTGAACATTTCCACACCATGAACCGGCGCTTTGTCCCGAGTCCACGCAATCGAGGTGTCTTGCAACTCTGCATGACGAACCTACAGCCTCTCGCGTGAGCCGCACGCAAGAGAACCACCAGAGAGGCACCACTTACCAACTTCGCCACGCTCGTGTCGGCCAGTTTGTGGAAACGAACTACTTGCGCTTCTGTCAGCGGTGGGCTTCGAAACGCGTGCCGGGCTGTGTGGAGGGCTGGCATGGTGGATGTGAATTCTAGTATGGCCAAATGTCATGCCCATGTCGTGCTGCTTATTCATTCCAGCGCATGGACCGATCTACTTGACGGTTGATGGACATTTCCACGAGTAATGGCTGGCGCGACACATCTCGCGCCGCGCACTTGCATGTGCTTTAGATGTTTGGTGGAAACGTCACAAAGGAGGGGCATTCAAAATAACAAATACTATGCATAAATATACATGCAATACGTATAGAAAAAATCGTATAGAAAGAAGAAAAGTAAAGAATGCTTCGATTTTGTTGAAATTGTGTAACGGGATCACACTAAACAATCTGCATCGAGTCAGCTGGAGAGTGTGGGGGCCAGCAAGAGCCCAGTCGACGAGACAGTCGACATACTGGCGCGCGGTGGGAATGGCGAGACGTTCAGAGTCGCCTGCGAGATGGAGGAACTTGCCAACGGGGGCTTGGCAACTCACCGAGGCGTAACCAACTACCTGCAGTGATATACCTGCTGGCTACAAGTGAAAACACAATAGAGGAGTGGGAGCTTGGCCTCATCTAGGGATTCGCCGCGCACACGAAGAGAAACGGGAGTTGTGCGATGATAACAAAAAAGTAGCTC
>NW_008580149.1:2080687-2082463 GCF_000520115.1 Aphanomyces invadans
TGATTTTGGTAGTAGAAAAGTTCAGATAGAAATACAGGAGTACAGACGTCTCAGGCAGGCCTCATAAAAAGTGGATGATCCCACATTTAACACTTTAGCTTAAAAGTGGAAGGCCATCCACTGTTGGAGGTGGAAGGGGTTTAGACCTTAGGGTTTGCAATTTATTGCTCAAGGGACAACATGATCGAGTCCAGAAGCTCAAACTGCTTGGCCTGGAAGATACCTTCCAGCGACAGGTCGAGCATGGATATGCGGAACTCGTCCATTTCCCACTTCAGTATCGAAAAGTCGGATTCGACCGACGTCGAGTTGGGGAAGACAGTCGCGAGACCGGCGCAAAGGCGGCGCAGCTAGAGGTACTTGGCGCCACGCCCGGCGACCTCGTCCCACGCGTCGTTGAATGACTTGAGATGGTCGTGCTGTCGATTATCGCCTTCGTCGCTGGCTCCTCGTTGTACGCCTTGATCATATCGCGGTGGTCCACCTCGGCGGTGTTGATCTGATCGGCTGTCCAAAACGTCGCCTCGAGCTGTGGCTTCCGCGGCTCTAGCACCTCCGAGATAAATGTGGCAGGTCTCATCTTGACGAGGTCGTACGGCATGATGGGTGGCGCGAGCTCTATGGACGGGTTGTTCATTGGGTCGCGCTCAGCTTCCACTTGGCGGATGCCGTCCGTGATGCCGATGGCGAACAGTCCGATCGTCCTGAAGACTTGTGATTGCTCGATGTTGTCGAGCTTCTCCCAGTGCACTCGAGCGCGCGACCCGAGGTCTTCGACGTAGTCGCGAAGCGACTCGATGAGCGCGATTGACTGGTTTCGCTGCGCGTAGGTGTTGTCAGGCAGGTCGACGAAGTCGCCCTCGCAGTCGGCAATGCGGCTCACCTTGAACAAGTCGGCAATTTCGTCGGCGAGAACGACAAACAGCTTCCGTTGCTGGCAGAGTACCAAATCGCGTTGCTGGAGCTTGACGAAAGTCTCAGTGATCAACTCGACGGCGGGGGAAAGAGCATGCACGAGGATCCACCAAGTCGACGTCAGCACAGGCGGCTGAGCCGACTTGCCCTCGGCGGCGCGCTCGGCGAAGAAGGTTGTGATCCTCGGTTCGTGAGCAATGTCGTACTTGAGCACAGAGCCGAGCGCGATCCACCGGTTCGTCTTCTTCGGGCTTGTCACGCCCATTTCCGTGATCAGGTTCGACTACCGGCGAAGGTACACGGTCACCTCGTAGGTCTTCTTCACCCACGCGCCACCGTCGATCTCATCGACATACAAGTGAACTTGCAGGTCGAGCTGGTGTGGAGCGCACCACACTTGGACGACCTTGTGAAGATATCAGCAAACAAGAAATCCCATTCCACGACTTCAAACTTACTTTGAACTGGGCGTACGTCACCATGCGCACCTGAACGCCGTATCGGTGCCCCATGTTCGTCTTCTCCCCATCCATCATGACGCCGATCAGCTTCCGAATCCATCCCATGAATAGAGCATAGAGAAGCTTGACGATCATGGTCTCCTGTTCTTGGCGGTGAATGCGGCATCGCGATCAAATGCAGGTTGTAGAGGACACCCATCACACCGACACGCACGCGGATATCCATGAAGCGCGTACCGCGGTGTGTGCTGCCGTCGAACGACAACGCCAGCACCCAGACGTCGACGGAGGCGACGATTGTGGTAAGCGCCTGCAGCGGGTGACCGACAATCACACGGACGTACCGGCCGACTAGCGTGTCGTTGATGCCGCCCAGCTTGGCGATCATGCACGTGTTCTT
>NW_008580149.1:2092850-2094187 GCF_000520115.1 Aphanomyces invadans
CGATGTAGTTGTGCATGGTGTTCGCGCGATGAATCGCCAAGTCGAAGAACGAGTCCTGTCGCGCAAAGGACTGGGCACTGTACTCGGCCCATTTCTCGCTTTGTTGAGATTGCATGTGCTTCGTGATGACGTCGCTACGGAGCTGTTCGCCAAAGAACTGGTTGGTCGTCCGCGGGCCGCGCTTGCGCTTGATCCCGCCGGTCTCAGTGGCGACACAGCGGCCAAAGTAGAAACTGAACTTGCAGCGGGCACTCTTGACAACGAGGCCGTCCTGGGAGGTGATCTCCAGGGCGTACTTGCGCGCGTAGGATGGTTGCCAAGAGTGCTTGGCCTTGGACTTGGGCGCCATCAATTTGAATTCGCGCAATCAGCAATGGGATCGTCAATCAATGTGGTTCATTGAGCCGAACTTGCTTGGACTGTTGGGGCAATTTGAAAACTTAGTGCAATCAAAGTGGTGTTATGTGCAATCAAAGAGGCGCAATTTTAATAAACATCACACAAATGCATTATATTATTTCAGTTACATTCCGAACTGCATGTCCTCCATTCGGTTGGCAGTCTCGACGAAACCGAGTGAGTGCACGAAATGCCTTAACACCAGTTCAGGTGTGATGCAGCCACCGAATCTTGCAGAGCACCTTCAAGCAAGGCCATTCGAGCTTGCGTCAGAGTGGCAAATTCGCCAACCTCCATCACTTGGCGGCGGCGCATCGCCAGGTAAGACTTGATCTTGGACTTCAAAGAGCTAAAGCAACCCTCGATAGGATTGCACATTGGTGAGTACGGTGCGAGGCGAAGAATGACAAGATCTTCGTGCTCGGACACCCGACTCTCAGTTTACGAATGGCACGGAGCGTTATCGAAGTCGATGACAATTTTCTTGTCGGCAAACGTTCGTTGATAGTGAGGCATCAACTTGACACTGTTGTGGATGGTCTCCACAAAAGCAGCGTTTTCCTCCATTCGAATGCTACCGCGTTGTACGCTGTGTACTATGAGCCCGTCATGGCACGACACTGCGCACTGCACTTGAATGTTTGGCCCCTTCGACGCAGGCATCTTTTCAATCGCTCGCTGGCCCAGCTTGGCACCGCCCTTGGAACGCTTGCAGTAGAGGTTGTATTTAGTCTCATCAAAATAAACTATGAAGTTGCCGTCAGCAATATGTTGGAGAATAATGTCCGCAAAAGCCTTTCGCTTTGCCTTGTTGACGTCGTTGTTGCACGCAGCGGGCTCGATGCGCATATTCTTGATTGTGTGAAGCATGCTGTCGTGCTTTCTCGCAATCGTTGACGTTGACACGGCGACATTGAACTCAATCATAATGAGAGATT
>NW_008580149.1:2099974-2101039 GCF_000520115.1 Aphanomyces invadans
AATTTCCTCATTGATATGTGGTTTACTCACAACGATTTAAATATCTGGTTCGTTTTGTGATAACAATGTACACCAACTTCGCAAAGTCGTTGTGAAATACCGTAGACTGCTCCCACAAAATGCACTAACAACCCTCGTGATGACGTGTAACATTCAGCCTAAACGCTGTCTTGTTGATTTTATCCAAATTGTGTGACTCGCTGAGGAAGAAACTGAACAAAATTGAGTGAAGTAATGCATAATCCAATACAAAGTACATAATAATATATGATTGTACGAGACAATAATATTAGTGGACTCGCACCATCTGACGAGCAAGCTGATCTACCAGCAAGTGACTCCGCGAACAACTTGTCCAGTAAAATGCATGTCCGTCCATTGATAACCATTGTTTTCAACACGTAATACCTTTTTAAAGTATATACTCTGGGAAAATTGAATAATTGTTACCGTTTCGAAGTCGGAGGGAAATCAGTATATACAGTTTAGACGTTCATATTTTTGAAAAAATAGTTGATTTTAGACATATATATGACAATTAAGAATAATCATTTAAATATAGTATGGGTAATCAGTGGTGTCCGCAACTGAGAAGAGGCTGGCCATGATACAGCGAAGGATTACCGATGGGATTGAAGTGCCTTGTGAGGTATCCAATCTCTCGTCCATGAAGGCTCCCTTTCCCTCTCAATTACGGTTTGGTTTACTGGAAAGATTAACTAGTTGTGAATGTACTAGTAGTACTTGTAACGTGGTCGCAATAAGTTGGCAGTGTTGGTACGGACAATTAACACGTTTAAACCAAAAACGTTTTTTGCATTTAAGCGGTGTTTAAACGTTTTTATTATTGCTATATAAACGGGGGTTTTAGACTTCCTGCTATGTAACGGGAGTGATTAGGGCTCTGTGAATCGCGGAGTCCGGGCAATCCCTAAAACGGGCGGGTGTCATGTATCCGACTCCGCGCCCCGCTGACGCTGTCCTTGCATTACCAGTGTCACTCCGTCGGTCCTTCCTCCACATCATACGGATGAAGACAGTGAAGTGGAGGAGATCCTCGATCAT
>NW_008580149.1:2103999-2109089 GCF_000520115.1 Aphanomyces invadans
TATTTAGAACATGGATTCAATTATTATATGTAATAGAACTATATTTAAAACGTTAAAATACCGATTTAAACGATTTAAACGCATTTAACATGTAAACGTTTATATTATTGCATTGTCCGTGTAAATGCCAACACTGAAGTTGGTCGCGAGCACACACATTGACGTCGAAATTCCAAAATTTTGGCCAATAACAACGCTGTCCTCATCAGCTGAAAAAGACAAATGTAATAAAATTCCCTGCAAAACCCAACTCCTGCAAAACCCAACTTCGAAATATTATTGCCCAATACAGATTTCAAGATATGTCACTTGTACCACTGGGGAAAGATTTCCGTCGTTCCTAGTACCAACCCACGCAGTTTCTGAAAGAATAGCAATGGTACCAACCCAAAATCTACGAGAATAGCAATGGTTAATTCGAGAATGGCAATGGTACCAACTCAGATTCTGCGTGATCGGAATCCGATGGGCTGGTGGATGGATCCCGACAAGCGAGCGAAATTTCTGTAAATGTAAGAAACATTGGCTCGGGCGTTTTAGGCTCCAGCGGTCACGCACAAAAACTCAGCTCGCTTATCGGCATCCACACTCTGCAGGCAGCTGCCTCGAGTGTGGCACGGTAGCACCGCAGCTTTGTAGCCCCATTCATCTGGGTTGGTACCATTGACAATCAATTTGGAAACTGCGTGGGTTGGAACGTGGTTTTATACCAACTACACCCATAGTAAACTACATGTATAATACAAGTAATAAGCAACATGAATATTGAAATTTGGGTGAATGGATATTAGTTGGCACAAAACCAAGTACCAACCCACGCAGTTTCCAATCGAATGGCAATGGTACCAACCCAGATGAATGGGGCTACAAAGCTGCGGTGCTACCGTGCCACACCTGAGGCAGCTGCCTGCGGGGTGTGGATGCCGATAAGCGAGCTGAGTTTTTGTACATGACCGCTGGAGCCTAAAACGCCCGAGCCAATGTTTCATACATTTTCAGAAATTTCGCTCGCTTTCCGGCATCCCATCCACGCCAGGCAGCTGTCACGCACACAGGTCGCAACCGTAATGGCAATGGCATCAACCCATCTACCAACCCACCGGATTCGGATCACGTTGAATCTGAGTTGGTACCGTGGCCGCGCTCGAATAATCTGGGTTGGTGGTACTGTAGAAGTACTGTTGACACCAACGAAAATCATCACAGTATACAATTGAAGTACTGTATTAAACTGATGAAACTGTATGTCATCACCGGCAATAAACGGATGTATCTTACAATTCACAACATAGTGTGGTTCGATCGACGACCACGGCATGTATGGTGGGCGGATGGAGTCATATGCGGTTCCACGGACACAATCGCGATGGCTGCGAAGAAGTTGTCGTACTTTGAGAAGCTCCCGCTCCCACCCAACTACTTCAAATGCCCACCGTTAACTCCCGATGAAACGAAGCAGCTCTTGTTCCTCGCGGACAGTATGTGCATGGATGTGGTATGGTCGCAAATCCGCCGTGACGACGCGACATGTTTTGACGAGCCCGCCCCCGTTGTTAGGTGGACTACGCCACTCTGGACGATGCAGGGCCGCTTGATTGGACACTGGAGTCGAATGACTGCGGTCTGTTCACGTACAAGACAAACGATCCGAACGCGCCTCGTGGAACTCGGTCGTGGCTATGGACGACAAAGGTCCAAGGGACTCTCGCGGAAGTGGCGGCCATGTTCAACCCCGCCGAGCTGGACGACCCAGTCGAGTACCGCGAACACTGCCGCGCCTTTCACATGGACGCGCTGGACGGCGTGCGGCTGTACACACTCGAGACTCCAAGCGCGAGTTTGTCGCACGGGGAAAGCGGCCAGTACGTCGGAGTCCACTGGACTGTGAACGAGCTCCCGGGACTGCTCAAGAACAAGGACGTGTGCGTCGTGAAGAACCGCGACTGGTGCTTCCTCGAGGTACAACGCCATCGATTCGCATTGTCGACCCCAAGAACTGCGTAGTCGCACGCCCCGATAGTGCTGGGCGACGGGCGCCATGGCTGGGTCCGCGCGTTGTCGTCAATAGAGCTGCACTGCTGCCCCGACCTGAAGCCATCGCTCGGATTCATCCGCGCCAACTATCATCGATCCGGCTACGTCTTTGCCGAGAGCCGCGACTATCCGGGTTTCTTGGACGTGACACAATTGCAACAAATCGACTTTCGGGGCACGCTGACCGACCTCGTTGCCGCAATCGAAGTCGCCGAGCGAAAGCGAGATATGCGCGAGCTCCAACACAAGCTGACGTGCCACCGACTAAGCCAAATGACGTTCCTGGCAGAGTACCAACTCGTCCCAAGTCAGTCGCGGAACAAGTGCAGGGTGTGTCTCGCCAAGTTTGGGGTGCTGGTGCACAGACACCGCTGTCGGAAATGCGGCGAGGTTGTGTGCTCCAAATGTAGCAAAGTGTGGCCGATCAAAGTTGCTGGAATCCATTCCAATGTCCGCGTGTGCACCCCATGCGCGATGTGCGTGAAGCGCCCTCCGTCGTCCTGTCCCAATGGGGTGCTCCGCCGGGGCACGAGTACGTTTGCCGGCATGTCGACCGCCTACCCCCGCGAGCCCAGTGACTTGGACGAGACAGCGTCGATTGCGTCGTCGTCGAGAGCGTCGGTCGTGTCCAGTGAGTCAGGGGCCAAGCTGCGCAGGTCCCACCGAACGCTCATGCCCCCACCGCTGCGAGACACCTGTCGTTTGCTCACGTTGAATGACGACACGACCAGTTGCGGTAGCAGCAGCCGCGACTGCTACGTGAGCACGAGCGACTACAGTCGGCACAGCGACGGAGACGACGATTTCTCTCGGTACTCCGACACGGCGGTCGGCGAGCCCGCGGTGCCAACGGATATGGCGATGTGCTTAAGCCCGCCGGCGCGGCGGTCGACGGATCTGTCGTCATCGCACGCGAACGACATGATCAAGGTCGACTTTAGCCAGTGGAGTTGCTAGCCCACGCGAACTGCTGTAGTAAATTAACGTGGACAAGTGCATGTGGCTTCAAGATGTGCCACGTCATCGTTGGGATTTGAACGGTCGACATGCAGATTGATGACGCTTTGATGCAAGCGCGGGGCGGAGGCGATGCACCAAATCGCAAGACCGCACTTGGAACCGTTGGGTGGTGAATTCGAAACGACCACGTAGTCCAGTCAGTCCAAAGTCGGCGCATTCCCGTCGTCAGCGCGTTTTGCGAACAAGTCCGTGGCATGGAGACAGACGTCGGTCGGGGTGCGTTTGTGGATGAACGAGTCGTCGGGGTCGGTCCATCCCTTGGAAACGTCCACTGTCGTCGCACGGGTTTCCAAGCTGCCGCATACACATTGGACGAATTCCCACCAACACAGCGCTAAATAACCACACAACCTGTCGTGGATGAGGCAGACGACGTTGTCCGGTCCACGGACCGTTTTGCCTTGGCTTGTTCGTGCGCGTTTCGATCGGCCACGTGACGGTACCGTCGTCTATTTTGGTCTGTTGAGCCACAACACCACTTTTGGTGACGACAGGATGGCCAAAGGACCAGTGATCCCCGAGAACGGACGAGGGCAAGTCGACGTCGGCAAGACAGGTCGTGCAAAATCGTACGCGTCGAGCATGAAGAATCGCATTTCCATTCCCGAGCGAGCGCTGTTTGGCCAGGGCATGGTCCTCTCCGTGTTGTACCTCGGGTTCGCGACTGTGGTGGCCGTGAGCACGTACTACCTCAACAACATTGCCAACACACCCGTCCTCTATGACGTCGTCATGCAAGCGTTCGACTACAATCAATGGGACGTCCCGGTCAACACGCTCCTCCAGGGATTTGGCGACATCAACATGACGTACTCGTCGTCTCCTATCGACAGGACGGTCTCCCTGAGCAACCTCCTCTACAAGGCGTGCGGGATGAACGACCAGGGGTGCGCCGCCACGTTCCTTGGCGACACAAACCAGGTCTGGATGGCCGTCGGGAAGGCGTTTTCGCTCATTCCCAACTTTGACCAGCCCCTCTTCCAAGACCCGACCAAGCTCGTCAAGTTCAAGCACATCAACAACCTGAGCGGGTGGAACAAAGCGGTTGTCCAGTTCTACATCGATGGCCACGACATGGCGATCACGTGCATGGTGCGCCGCACGAGCTTCTACTTGAGCCAGGAAGCCGAGTCCACAGCGACTGTCGACTCGCTCGCGTACTGCTCGGAGCGCAAGTATGACCCGAAATGGATGTGCGAGAACGAAGTCGGCCTCGACGTCAACACGTACGCAATCCAGGTCAACAAGGGCGTCGCGACCTACATCGGCGTATGCAAACGCAGTCAGATATACCTCCACGCGGGCCACACGGCCCAGGTCACGGGCGGGCTGAGCGGCAGTCAGTTCATTCAGACTGTGCCCGCCGTCATCGAGTACATGGGCGGGATCATCCAGGCGAGCGCGCCGTGGGACGTCCTCGGAGTGTCCCAATGCTACACGTACAACTTTAACACGAACCTGGGGTGGCTGCTCCAGATTCAGGGCGTCGTCACCATGACGTGGAAGTGCGACTCGCTCATGGTGACCAACTCGATCGTGCTGTGGGCCATGTCGATATACCTCGTCGCGCTCCAGCTCATCTTCCTCCGTCGGAGCGTCATTTGCAGCGTCCCGGTCGACATGTCCAAGTCGATTATCGGCCTCGCGATCCTCTTCGTCGCGTTCTACGGGAACGAAAACCTCCAGGCGCTGACGACGTTCCTCATCCAGAACCCCGTCGGTGGCTTCCCGTCCATGTTTTACGCGCTCTGCGGCCCTGCCCAAGTCGCGTCCATCGTCGGCATCATGACTGGCACACTGATCCAGATCTGGTTCAACCCGCTCGTCGTGACGCAGACGTGGCTCGTCATGCTCTTCAGCTGCATCAACTGGATCGTCGTCTTTGTCCTTGAAGGCTTTGTCTTCCCGTACATGAACTTGAACATACCAGGACTTTGCGGCCTCCCTACCTCCACGAGCTGCTTGGTCTACAGCGCCATCGATCGAACGTACTACCTGTCGGCCATCATATCCGGGGCCATCGTGATCCTGGCCAT
>NW_008580149.1:2116179-2116874 GCF_000520115.1 Aphanomyces invadans
CTCATCTACCGATTCACGCCTGGGTTTCTGCGTCGGTTTTTCAGCGAGAGCATCGGGTCCATTCTCGTGTACGAGGTCCAGGAAGGCAAGATCACACGCAAGTTCCGCCACAAATTTCTGCACGAAATGGACATTGGCCACATGGGCAAAGTCACGGGGTACTTGTCCTGATGCGTCGTGAATTGGATGGCTGCATGCGCCAGTCGTGACCATGCGTGGTTGAGTCGACGACGAATTATGTCGAGAATCTGGCACCTCGGCCTTGCCACCCCCACTGCCCCGTGACTCGAGCAATTCTTTGGGTCTATAGGCTAACCCACCTGGTCGGCTGTCCCGTGTTCGGGTGGCGACTGTTCCACGGCCAGTTGCAATATGTGTCTGAGCGCTGAAGTGCAAATGGCGTTGGGGAGTGTCGGTGGGGGGCTTCGAACTGTTGCTTAAGGGTATAAGACCTGTTAAACAGTCTCGGTGTCGAGTTGCTCAGCTGACATCGGTCGATCATCCTATGACCTTTTGTCTGGTTTAAGCTACTGTATCGGAACTGCAAACGAATAGCTATCCTGGCCACCAACCTCGCGACTTCACGGTTCCCCATGCCACCGGCGACATTCCACATTCACGACGTCTCGTACAGCTAACGCGTGCGGTTTCAATGTCACGCTCGATCGCGGCACCGACAACGTAAATCAGCAGAC
>NW_008580149.1:2141325-2142086 GCF_000520115.1 Aphanomyces invadans
GTGGTGCCACCGACTCAGGGGCTCTGTTGGGAAGGGGTTGTACACTCGTAACCGAGGGCCGAAGCGGAATTATCCACTACCCGAGACACTGCCAGCATGAGCGTGCGGCTCATGTCCACGGCGTTTGGCAGTGTTTGAAAAGGATGTCATTGGGAGTACTGGAGGAAGTTTTCCTTTACAGTGGCGGGCGTCATCGAGGGGACTATTACTGTACTCCTTCATGTGAAAAAAATATGCTACGATAGACTTGGAATACGTGAATAATCTGCATCGCGCGCTGGTTCGAACCGTGCAATCAAATGATCCTGAAGCACAATACCTTGTAAAATATTCTACTCCAAAGTTGTGAATGAATGTCCATATGCATCGTAAGTTTCTATTTCCTTCTACTGATTTCCCCCCGACATTGGAACAGGCAAAAAGTGCACTTTTGACGGAATATAAGGAATCAAAGTTATTAGTTTTCACTCAAGGTTGGCTGAACCGATAATTTGCTGTCAAGAATGCCAGTTCGTTTCCAGCAGTTTGAGATGGTTACTTGCGAAACGCTGCGCCATGCCTCCTTCGACCAGGCCATGGCCTCGACCAGAGGTACCTCATAGAGCCTACTTTGTCGTCCTTCCATGCCGAGTTGATCTGTTCCAATGCATTCTGCAGCTGGCGTTACTTCACCTTCGCCTTGAACGACGCGATTATCCCGGCGTCTTGGGGCTGCAGGTGCGTCGTCGTATTAGGTGGCAACATCTTGAGCTGGACATTGG
>NW_008580149.1:2151101-2152042 GCF_000520115.1 Aphanomyces invadans
TGACGAACAAGATTTGCAAGTGAAAGCAAAACACAAAGGCTAAAGATATTGCTTTATTGCGGCAATGTTAGAAGGCGGACCCCAGCAATCTAAACTACTTGCATTCGACATCTTCCAAGGTGGGAAGATCCGACGAAAGGAGCCGACAGACTACCACGCAATGTCCAACCACGAGTATTTTGTGGATTGGTTTGGTACCTTGCTGAACGAGCTCGATGCCTTGGGTCAATCTAACGTTGCAATCGTGATGGACAACGCCAAGTATAATAAGTGCTTACCGCATGACCCCTCCGATACGGCTGGTCCACAGCCCGTCTTCAGAACGCGTGCAAAACCTACGGGATCTCGTTCAGCAGCAACGATCCGAAGTGCACGTTGTGGACGAGCCTGAGCAAACACATTGATGACAACGTGGTCCCTGTCGTCGTCGCGATGGCAAGTGCTCAATGACACACCGTTGTGTACACTCCGTCGTATCACTGGGACCTACAACCAATTGAGTTAGTATGGGCAATCGTCAAGGGTGATGTCGGTCGTCAGTACTGCGAGGGAACGAACTTTCGAGACAGCGAATGAGCAAGGCGACCGTGAGAGAGGGGAAAATGGCAGTACCATGGACGAAGACAGCGCAAGTGACGGTAGCGACGACGAACACGGAGGCGACAGCACCGACAGTGGCGATGGTGTTTGGCACCTGTAGATTTCTGTCAGTAACTTGCATACATTGATACCTCCATTCGTTGAATGAAATTATACCCTATGAAGTTTCAGGTCAAGGAAAAATTGATAATGGATGCATGTTGTGAACTTTTCCAAAAGTTTATAGTTTTTGTTGAAGTCCCCTCGATGCCGCCCACCACTGTTAGTGAAGCGTACTCCCTCTGTCCCACATAAATTAAGCGAATCAGGAAATGGCGTACTCCTCCCCGAATAATAATACA
>NW_008580149.1:2162817-2166207 GCF_000520115.1 Aphanomyces invadans
TGCAAAAAACTTGTCGCAGAACCAATCAAGTGACGGAATAGAGCAATTCTGACAGTGCCATTCGATTCGGATTCAGGAGGGGGGTTTACCTCGACAACCCTCCTACCGAGCCTTACAACTTCACGCAATACCTGCACACTACCCACACGGCACATGTATGTACTTACTCCTCACCAACTATATATATTGGCTCAATTCCTACTTCGCCCATTGCACCCATGATGTCTTCTGCCGCATCACTGTCACACAGAGCAATGCTCTCGAGCTCGTGTTTTCATAGATTGATCGTAGTTCTTTCTGCAAGAGGTACCTGCAGCAGCTTGGCCTTAATTTGCTCGGCTGTATAGACCATTTTCTTGCCTACTCTGCCTTTCTTCGTGTTAGCTACAGACACTTTCATGTTACCATGGCAGATGCCTTTATGCCTTGGCCAAGGCAAGGATTCGGCGTATCGTTGACTCATGGCAGTGTTATTTTGCAGCCGGCATATGACTTGTGCCCTTTGGCAGTCGAGCGGGGAAACCGTTGTTGCTTTGAAGCAGCCTTTCCGAAGGATGGCTTCGCGCTCCTCATTCGTCAGGTCGGGCCGTGTTGGTGGCATTTTTGAATGTGTGTCATATCTGATGAATGTTTTATATGAAATTTTGTATGCTGACTTTAACTGGGCAAAAATGACCCGCGGTTTTGACATTCGTGCTCATACTAACACACATAGAAAGCTCTTGGCGCGCTCTTTGCAATGCTCCAATCAGAGGTGTAGATTTCTGAATTGAGGAGGGATTTGCTCGTGTTGAACTTATCTTCAAAATTTAATTACCCGTTGTGTACACCCTCCTCAAACTCGCGCACTTGTTGTGGGACGGAGGGAATACTTGTAAGGTTGTAAGTACCACTCTGGTAATTATTGCAGACAAGTCGAATTTGTCATCTTACCCTGCTCGGATTGGCCTAAAATTGAGGGGCTAATTGAAGCACATTGCGATCCATACGAGCATAATATTTATCCATTTTATTTGAAAAACTGCCAACGTGAGGTCGATGCAAACAACTCAAACAAAATCCAAGTCAAATCTGACTGATGACCAGAGAGGTGCGCTATATGAAGAGCTACTCTTGGTTAGTGGAAACGGGAAACTGTCGCATGCGGCCATTGCATCAGTTGCATCCTTTTTTCATGTGCACTCGTGGACTGTGTGAAGGATCTGGCAACGCGGCCGAGAATCGACACTACCTGGCAGCCGCGCCAACGTGAAGTCACGAATTGCCAACGCTGGACGCCCGAAAACGTACACTTTGTCTGAGATCGAGCAACGAATCAAAGTGTCGTTCGGTACCCTGCAGCGCCTCATGCAAGCCGTCGTCGAAGCGAATGGTGACAAGAGTTACAAAATCCCTCAAATAAAGACAAAGATGACGACATGGCTACCTTGGAGCAGTTGGACCGGCGAATTGAAGAAGAGAGCCGTCTGGACGAATTGAGTGAGCTTGTCAACATCATTGCGGTCTAATATATTTAAATACAGATTCATCATACTTGTATTTTGTATGGCCTTGAATATTCGTCTGCAATTATTGCCAAACAGAGTGGTAGATGATAATAGCGCAGAGGAAAAATTGGAAGTGATTTGATTGGCATCGTAAAAAGGTACTACTAGTACTTACTAATTCAAAGGGATCTTTAGCTACTAGTACTAGCTAAAGATCACTCTGCAATACTCAAGCTCAAACGTGAGCGGCCAAGTGCAGAAGGAACTTCTCGACGATGAAGTCCCTGAGACATTGATGGCCTCTGTGCCCATGGTGGGGGTATCACGGCTAGCGGCCGTCTCATACCGACCACGCACACTCAACGTCGCGACATCATTAGTTAACTCCATATGGTCACTACATTCTCCCCCTGATGTCGCCTTGGTACCTCGCGTCTTCTCGAGTAGGTCTTGGACAAGCTTCTTTAAATGCGCAACGCGATTTATTGTTCGCTCCAACTCCCATGTTGCTTGATGCTCGGGCATACCATGCCACTTGACAAGGTATTCCTTCTTGCGATTGAACTGCAGTTGCTTTAGCGTCGATAAAGAGCTCATTTTCTTTGTCGTCCAGGACATGAGGGGTCGTCTTCGAAATCAGACGGTTTTGAAATCGTGATGGGTTTGGCACGTGGCGCTTCAACCGGTTAACGTTGAAGGCATTATGCAGGCGTCGCATTGACACAGGTAGGGCCAACCGCATCGCATTTGAGTTGACTACTCCCGTCACTTTTAGAGGGACCAATGAATCGTGGTACGAGCATTGACTTTTCTCGCTTGTCAATTAGCTGTGCATGCTTTAAGAGAATGTCGTGTGTAGCTAGCATGACGTTGTTACCGACTTCAAATTCCACTTCGGCTCTCTTACGATCATAGTATTCCTTTTGGCGGGCTTGTGACCTTTTGAGGTTGTCCAGGGCCATCTTTAGCAACTCCTTGCGTAGCTCATTGCAGCAATGTTCTTGCATACTCGTTCAACGCCAATACGTCATTCAACACTGGATTGCGAAGCTTTCTGCCAGTATCAACTTCAAAGGGGGTAATTCCCGTCGATGTTTGCACGAGTCCTTGATGAGCATACTCGATAGTTCCGAGATGCTCAGTCCAGTCGTGAGCCAAGTGTTCTACTTGGCAACGTAGCGTAAACTCTAAAGTTCGGTTTTGCTGTTCTGTGGCTTCATCACTTTGCGCTCGCCCGGCCGTAGTCATGTAGTGTTTCACATTCATGATATTCTTCAAAGCTTGCCAAAACTGACTAGTGAACCTTGGATCTCGATCACTGATAAAGACAGCAGGCAAACCGTGGTTGCAGACAACGGTGTCAAAGAACTCCTTTGCAGCTTGGCGTGCATCAACGTTCAACGTCGTGGCGCAGTATATGAGCTGTTTCGATGTCTTGTCGACACAAGTCATGATTGAATCTTTTCCATTGGAAACAGGGAGACCTGTGATCCAGTCGATGGATACTGTATGCCAGTGTTAGGAGACTTGATAGGGATCATTCGACCATTGGCTTTGCACTACTCGACTTATAGCATGCACAGCTTTCGCAAGTTGTTACGTACAACTTGACATCTTCGTCCATTTGGTTCCAATAGTACCATTGAGCTACATGCAACTGCGTGCGACGAATCCCAGGGTGCGCTGTAGTGCTCATGTCATGGCTTTTCGAAATGTTTTCGCCTTTTGGAAAGTCGTCTTTGGGAACACACAACTTCCAAATTTGGTCTTTCGACTTCACGAAGTAGAGTTCATCCTTTTTTACAAACTTAGTCGCATCTTCGAATTCCTTGGTCTTGGCGTAGGCTTGGATGAATATTTGTTTCAACTTCTCGTCCATTTTGACGGTGCTGTACGATAGTTC
>NW_008580149.1:2176698-2178603 GCF_000520115.1 Aphanomyces invadans
TCGTCCATTTTGACGGTGCTGTACGTTAGTTCTTCGGAATGGTTGATGTCATGTGGTTGTGGCACTTCGACTTCGAGACTGTTTGTTTGCACATCCTCCCCCGAGAAGGCGAGTTTATCATCAACCCAAGTGTACGCAGGTCAATGCGCTTAATTGACAGCACATTTTCGCTCCACTGACGCACAGCAACGTATCTCGCACGACAGTGCTCATCACAATTGCGAACCGCGCAGGTAGGAACTTGAATACTTGCACACAGAGGACGCGACAACGCAACTGCCACCACATTCGTCTTATCAGGACGATGGTGGAGAGTGAAGTCAAACGAACCGAAAAATTCCAACCATCTTGTTAGCTTCGCGGTTAACACGGGTGTTTTCAGGAACCAGTGGCAAGTCGAACTGTCCGTGAAGACGTCAAAGTACGAGCCGTAGATGTAAGGCCACCACTTCTTCAGAGCCAGCTTGATGGCGTACAACTCCTTTTCATGAGATGGCCAGTTGCGCTCAGTATCCCCGAACTTCTTCGCCATAAATACAATCGGTGGATCGTTGCCCTTTTCATCCAACTGCGAGAGGACCGCTCCGCAGCAATTCCCAGACGCATCCGTCATGATCATAAACGGCTTGTCGAAGTCTGGCAACTGAAGCGCAGGACCTTGTTGCAAAGCAGCTTTCACCGTGAGAAATGCTTTCTCTTCGAGATCCGTCCACTTACAGGGCACGGATTCCTTGGCAAGATCGCTGATCGGCAGGACCAAGTTCGCGTAACTTGCAATAAATTTGCGATAGTGCCCAGCCGATCAGAGAAAGCTCAACAGCTCATTAAGGGTTGTACGCGCCGCCCACTTCTCAATGGCGCGCACCTTGTTGGCATCAACCTCGAGTACACCAGCTGAGATCGTATGTCCCAAGAAGCAACCTTGGGCACTGCAAAGGCGCACTTCTCACGGCGCGCGTAAAGCTTCTCCGATCGCAGAACTTCAAGAACAGCACGCAGATATGTCGCATGCTGACCGACACTCGTCGAGTAGATGCAAATGCCGTCCAAGTAGACCACCACAAAGGAGAATTTGTCGAAGAGCGACCGCATAAGTCTCGACCATATCCCTGGCATCCCCGCAATTCCTACGGGAGCTACGCACCATAGAAATATCTCCTTGTTTGCCATAAGGCAGTATACTTGCGTGCATGTGGCTCAACCAGCATTTGATGGTACCCGGAGGCAATGTCGATCTTTGTAGCGACACTGCAGCCATGCATCATATTGAAGAGATCCTCGAGATCCTCGATGTTCGGCAATTCAATCTTGGGGATTTCGGACTGTGAGTTGACATGACGGTAGCCAAGCACCCAACGGATTGGTGTGTTTGCTGTGGCCATCTTCTGCCACACTTGGCGTGAGGGGGCTTCAACGTGAAATCAAACTGCACCGAGCGCTCTGGTGGCAACCCATCAAGCAGCTCCTTGGGAAAAACTTCCTTGAGGTTATCCAACACTGCTTCGATTTCTCCAGGTGTTGACTGAACTTGCACCTCCACGTGAAACAGCTTAAGAATCCATCCTTCGCAGTCCTTCGTGATCAGAACATTCGTTTTCACTTCTTCGTCCACCGACATGATCACTTGATCTCGCCAATTTATTACCGGATTGTACTGGCGAAACCAAGGCTGACCCAAAATGATATTAAACTCCTTGTCCTTCAGGTTGCTGCTACATCAAGCGTTGATTAGCAGCAAGTCGATTTTGCGTCTCCCCAAGTTGTGTCTGGGTTGCTTGCTGTTGTAGGAGGGACGCAATATTTTTGTTGTTATTGGTCCATTCGTCTAAATTATTGCGAAAAAATTTCCTCCATTTTTGCGAAATTGGCTGATTAATTGAAATTAATCAACCACTCAGCGCGGCT
>NW_008580149.1:2188589-2191673 GCF_000520115.1 Aphanomyces invadans
GGTGTGTTTGCTGTGGCCATCTTCTGCCACACTTGGCGTGTGGGGGCTTCAACGTGAAGTCAACTGCACCGAGCGCTCTGGTGGCAACCTATCAAGCAGTTCCTTGGGAAAAACTTCCTTGAGGTCATCCAACACTGCTTCAATTTCTCCAGGTGTTGACTGAACTTACACCTCCACGTGAAACAGCTTAAGAATCCATCCTTCGCAGTCCTTCGTGATCAGAGCATTCGTTTTCACTTCTTCGTCCACCGACGTGATCACTTGATCTCGCCAATTTATTACCGGGTTGTACTGGCGAAACCAAGGCTGACCCAAAATGATATCAAACTCCTTGTCCTTCAGGTCCCATTCGATCATCGTGACATTGACGAACCGCATGCTGTCCATAGTCAGCGTCTCTGTCACTTCGTGCGTTTGGGTCGGGTTCGAGACCACATTGTCATAACCCGCAATTCGAACGGTCTTCTCACGCGCAACACATGACCCCATGCCAACGCGGTAGAGTGAGGTAGTTTCGCCACTGTTGATCATGACATTCACGTCGTTGCCATTCATTACTCCTGGCTTTATCATCAACCGTTGATCTGCTGCTCGAATCGTTTTGTACTGAGCCTCAAGTTGTTTTGTCGTCTACAGTCTTGAAATGTCCGAAGGAGCTGTATCCACATCGTCATAAGCCGTCGATTCCTCGTGGACTTCCAAGTTCGCGTGACGATTGTGTAGCTTCTGGCTTGAGACCTTCTTCTTGGGCTACTAGTACTCGGAAGCGTAGCAACAGCTTCTGGCAGTTGTAGCAACGAATTTTGCTACGGTCCTTCCTCTTGGACTTTTCTCGCACGTTCATGTTGTCTACCTCCATGTCGACAGACTCCTGTAGTTCGAGTTGTTGCGGTAACGATCTGCGGTGTTCTTCCTTGAATAGACTCCAACGGTTCTGCTTCCCTTGAACTCTTATGCCCAAGGACTCTGCGTGTGCCTTTTCGTACTCCAAGGCCACCTTCATCGCTGCAGTCACAGGCTTGCATTGCCGACACTTAAGTTCCTCACGAGTCTTCAACTTCAGACCGCGGATGCAGAACGTCACTTTGTCCAACTCAGACATTTGCTTGATATCCGTGCACAAGCGCCGGAACTGCTCGACATACATCATAATGTCATTGCAGTTACTCTGATGCAACCCAAAGAGCTTATCACGCAACCGCTCTTGTATGTCATCAGGTTCAAATTCCTCGTGAAGTGCTTCTTCGAACTCCACAAGCGTTGTGATTCCGCTGCCTGCTTCGCGGGAGGCCAACTCCTGATACCAAGCCGCCGCCTGCCCTTTGAGGTTTGCCACAACCATCGCAAGGCAGCGGGTCTCGATTTCAGAGTCGTTCGAATAGCCCAGGTTCTTCGCCGTAAAGAACGTCCGAACACGACGGATATACAATCTGATACTTTCATTAATATTTCCATGAAACGACGGCATAGACAATCCTTCTACTCTACTTTCCGGGTCACGCTGATGCGCATCCAGTTGGGGTAGCTGCTACATCAAGCGTTGATTAGCAACAAGTCGATTTTGCGTCTCCCCAAGTTGTGCCTGGGTTGCTTGTTGTTGTAGGAGGGACGCAATATTTTTGTTGTTATTGGTCCATTCGTCTGAATTATTGCGAAAAATTTTCCTCCTTTTTTGCGAAATTGGCTGATTAATTGAAATTAATCAACCACTCAGCGCGGCTGCGGTCGCTTTGGTTTTTTCTTCGATCGCTTGGATAGCGTCGAGGTTTTCAGAATCCGTTTGGTCAATATAGGGAATCGAGTTAAATTTGACTTTTTGAACTTGACGCGATTGCTTCAGCTTGAAAACGTTTTTCTTGCGATGAATTTCCTTTCCGCTTGCCGCTGCCGCACGCTCCGCCTTTTTGAAAACTTTGACTTATAACGCCTTGTTCTTGCCCATTCGTGGGGGTCCGGTGACAATATCTTCACACGGATCAAGTGTCCTTTATAGCAGTTAACCCCTACCGACCCTGATGCCGGATACTAAGGAGAGTTCGTCGTTGCAAAGAAACACTAGTCCGATCGCAAACTCAACACTAATCGCTGTAGAAGGTCGCCGCTGAACCCTCTCCTGAACTAGATAGAGTAACTAACAACCTCCGAGTGATGCCCCTTGAAGTAAGTCCTTGTTGTCAACCAAGTGCTATCAACTGTAGGGTAGATGATAGCGCAGAGGGAAAATTGAAGTGCTATCAACTGTGGGGTAGATGATAGCGCAGAGTGAAAATTGGAAGTGATTCGATTGGCATTGTTAAAATGTACTAGCTAAAGATCACTATGCAATACTCAAGCTCAAATGTGAGCGGCCAAGTGCAGAAGGAACTTCTCGACGATGAAGTCCCTGAGACATTGATGGTCTCTGCGACCATCGTGGTGGTGTCGCGGCTAGCGGCCGTCTCATACCGACCACGCATACTCGACGTCGCGACATCATTAGTTAACTCCATTTGGCCACTACATACATAGTCATGTCCTTCAAGCTAAAATGAAGTGAAGGCAGTGCTGCATTGGCCTTGCCTCGGGCAAAGCCTCCTGGAGGTCATTCCAAGTAAAGCTGGTCACTGAACAAGGACATCTTAAAATTGCCATGGGCTTGACCATCAATGTTCCACGACTCTGACGATGAACGGGATCGCAAGCGGCTATCGCGTGCGAGACACCGTGTGGAGCAGCGACACGTCAAGAGCCGAGCCCATTCAAGTCCTCGAAGCTCTCTCAACTGCCAGCGATTGACGGCAAGACTTAGCCTACGCGGTGGTCATGCTAATGCTACTGCGCCTTCTGTTGCACCGACACCTGTATCAACACGTTCCCTGCATCGACATACAGCATGCTGCGGAGACAATAACCGGTTCCGATGTTCCGATACCGGATGAAATCCAGGCGGTGCTTCAAATCGGGACGATCTTGATCGTCGAAAATATAGTTAGAAATACGGTGTACATCGTCAAAATTGAACGCAAAAAGTAAACGATAGTTCAACAGATGGTTGATTTTCGTGGATATTCATGCGGAATCAAATATCCCTATTCAAAGAACGTC
>NW_008580149.1:2203116-2204176 GCF_000520115.1 Aphanomyces invadans
TTCAAAACGACAGTGCTCGACACAACAGTGTGTGATTGACTCGAGGAGCTTTAGCTTGACATGGTCTCGCGTCCACTGGACAACGCTTTCCAAATTTGCATCGGCTTCATCGTTGTCGTCAACCGAGTCGACGGGCCGCTTCGACTCGAGTTGTCAACGCTTTCAAAATTTGCATCGGCTTCATCGTTGTCGCCAACCGAGTCGTCGGGCCGCTTCAACGACTCTATGGTCGTGATGGCCGAATGACCCGCTTTCTCCTTGACACATCGTCTGACTTGCTTGTAGACTTGGTCGCGGGTGCAACCTTGCACCCTTCAACAATCCCCCGGGCGGACGGCAAGAACCCCCACCGCATCCGCATTCCGCTCATTCACATCTTGATTTCCGCGACTCTGACGCGGAACTCTCGGAAACTCGCCGCCATCGGCATGCCCCACGCTGAACTCATCACAGTCAACGACGCGTTGGACGACAATTTGTTTGTTATTCCGGTGAATTTGGACTAAAGCATGATTGAATGCGACAGTACAGAGAAGCCACTGGTGCTGCTCGAGCTGCTGCACACGTTCGAGTCGCAGCTCAAAACTGTATTTACTTCGTCGATCAATGCGCATCGTCTGTGCCGTCTGCTGCAGCTCTTCTCGTTGGAGCCGTAGAGTAAGCCGCATCACATCATGAAATGTTGGTGACGTCATGATGCATAGGCGTGCGGGAGTACTCCAGTGGTCTTACTCAAAGCAGTGATCGCTTGCAGAGCCATATATCTGTAGCCTTTACTAAAGTAGAATCGACAATCCAAAATTCCATTCACATGCACCTGAATATGACAATGGACCTTTGCCCTCGGTTAATTTCATTTCGCCAACCGAACACAGCTGGGCAACCTTCCGTTTGTAGCCAGCACTAAACTCTGCAACATGTTAGTCACTTGAGAAGCGCATTGTGTTACCTGTCATCATTGTTTTGACTTCACTTTGTATTGCGACTCCGCGCTCAGTGTAGAATACTATATTGCGATTTGGACGGAACTTATGTTAGCGAATGCACTAGCTTTGAGGTG
>NW_008580149.1:2216262-2217571 GCF_000520115.1 Aphanomyces invadans
TATCTAGCACGTGTCGTGTCCGGTGTGTATAACGTCTGCTTAGCATACACAATTCAAGGTGACCGAGGTATAACATGTGCCTTTCTCACCTTTGGGTCAAGCACGAAACGAGCTAGTGGTGCCTCGCGCACCACCCCCAGGACGGCTGACGTCGGTCTAACCACCCGCGTAAAGGACGTCCGGATAAGTTCCGGATGTGTCTCCAATGTCCTGGAACCAGCGACAGTATTCTGATTGGTGGTGTATTTGGTTACTAAATTTCATATCTATGTTTGGTAGATAGGATCTGACTGTTGATGGGTAGCTTAGGATATCTCACTGCCGCATATGCTGTTAAGCCCCCGAACATGAAAAGGAAGGGGTTGCTAACAAAACTTGAGCTGATTTCCGGGAGCTTGCGCCTCCCCTCGTTGGTGAGTCGTCCCCACGAGATACTACAACGAACTCTTTAGTGCTAGACTCCTCGTAGAAGACTCGAGTGTCGCGATTGGTCTGAAAAGTCCAGGGAGAATGAAGACAGGTTCGAATTCTTGTACTCCAAAATTGTAATTATTTATACGAGTGACAGTGACGTCACCCCTGATGGGACGGTAAGCATCGCGACTGTGACCTCGCCAAAACTCACGAGTTTCTCCCCAGAGGTTCTGGTCAAATGGATCAAGACATGGGGGTTATTCCATCGCAACCTGAAAATAGAATGCGTGCGTATGAAGCGCGACTACGCTAATGCGTTA
Organism: Aphanomyces invadans; assembly: GCF_000520115.1. Taxonomy (NCBI): domain Eukaryota; phylum Oomycota; class Saprolegniomycetes; order Saprolegniales; family Verrucalvaceae; genus Aphanomyces; species Aphanomyces invadans. The sequence goes on from NW_008580149.1 coordinate 2,216,997, forward strand.
CCGTCCATCCAGTCTTTGGTTGAGCCAGCCGAACTCATTGAGGGAATGGCTCGCTTTAGCTGGTTCGTCGCAATGGACGAAGTGAATGACGAATTCCTCTTGAAAACATGAAGGACCTCATGTCAAAGCCCTTGAACAATACGATTCCAAACGCTGAAAATGCGCTCTAGAAATTACGATAGAACATATCTGAGAAGGATGTTACCATGCGCGTGGTCCCTGATAGAGGCTCCTGACCTCATTGAAGGGAATGGGCTGCCGGAAGACCTCAGCAACGACAAGATGCGAAAACGAATTTTTTCCATGATTCTGTTGAAGGTCAAACTGGCCACGCTGCGAGCAAGTCTAACCGAAAGGATAGGTCGTAACTTAAATATAAACCGAAATACGATGTCAGTAATCTTGCAAAGGACATCACGGAGGTAGCGCAAGAAAACCAACGCAACTTCGACACTGCAAAGAAATCAGCTCCTGAAAAACGGAGACCTGAATCTGATGCAGCCTTGGAAGAGAAACCGAACGCGCACGGCAGGATGAAGGACCAAAAGGTCCTAAAAATCAGCAGCGCAGACGCC
>NW_008580149.1:2228821-2232599 GCF_000520115.1 Aphanomyces invadans
ACATATCTGAGAAGGATGTTACCATGCGCGTGGTCCCTGATAGAGGCTTCTGACCTCATTGAAGGGAATGGGCTGCCGGAAGACCTCAGCAACGACAAGATGCGAAAACGAATTTTCTCCGTGATTCTGTTGAAGGTCAAACTGGCCATGCTGCGAGCAAGTCTAACCGAAAGGATAGGTCGTAACTTAAAATATAAATAATAAAATATGAACCCGAAATACGATGTCAGTAGTCTTGCTAAGGGCATCACGGAGGTAGCGCAAGAAAACCAACGCAACTTCGACATTGCAAAGAAATCAGCTCCTGAAAAATGGAGACCTGAATCTGATGCAGCCTTGGAAGAGAAACCGAACGCGCACGGCAGCATGAAGGACCAAAAGGTCCTAAAAATCATCAGCGCAGACGCCAAAAGCGCCTGGATAATGGTGGTAACAAACGCGGCGGCAACAATGATGGCTGAGCAGGAGGAGACAATCTCATGCCTGACAGCGGTAGAAAGCCGCCATCCTACGACAAGAAGCCCTGGAATGGTAATTTCAGATCGGATCGCCGCCAACAAGACGATGGCCGAGCACGAGAACCCGCTGTCCCTGCAGGATGGACGCAGGGTCGATCAGTGCTGACTAGACTTGTACGGTCTAAGTCGCATAAACAGCAGGAACAAATACTCACGGCGTCCGATGAAGAAACAAAAAGACCAGCTAACTTCAATGATGCCCCGTCGGACTACAGCTCAGATGAGTTAGAAGGGCAAAACCGAAAGGACCCAGGCCCATTCCCGTTCGTAAGGTCGAAGCCCTCGAGCCAATTCTGACTTGCGCTCTATGCCAAGAAAGCGGCCTTACATGGAAAAATTCAAGAATGGGGCGGCAGGAGTGCCGAGGCACGCCAAGGTGTTGGGATTGATGAGAGGTAGTGTGGAGTTTATGAATACACCTCATATGAAAACCTATTATACTATGTCTTCGACTCTCTCTTCAGCGGCCCTAGGCCGGAGAGATACCCAACACCGAAAGATCCACGATGTGTGAGGTTTATGTCGCAACCAGAATAGCAATTGTCACTCTCCACCGCACCTACGTAAGGGCACGCTGCAACGCCGCTCCGCCCGCATCAAACTGCCGATCACCTCCAAAAACATGCAGCAGTCCATCCCCGGAAGGTGGAACAAGTCATATCTATATTCCATGCGCGGATACATCATCCCTCCTGGGGCCGACGCGAAGAAATGCCGTCGTAGTGATAGGTACCATGCTCTGGCACGCCAGGATGGGACATATCCCCGCGGAATCCATGGCCGCCACCGTCAAGGAAACTAAGGGCGGGTCGGGACGAGTCGCCAAAGTAATCACCTGCGAAGATTGCTTACCAGGAAGAATGAAGAACAACTTAGTCCCGAAGAAAGGCGATCGACCTACCCACAAGTTGGGAACGTGTCTGCACACTGACTTGTGGGAACCAGTGAAAGTCAACTCGCCAAACGGATCCGAGTACTTCATCGCCTTCACGGAAGACGCATGAAACTATGTGGGGGTGCGATTTCTACGTAACAAGAGTGACGTCGGCGAAGCCATCAAGGTATACATACCATGGCTGGAGAGACAGACAGGAGTCATACTCAAGACACTCCGATCCGACAAAGGTGTAGAATTCATCAACAGTGAAGTCGAGTTATTCCTCCATTTGAAGACGACGACACAGACTGTGATGACAAGGAAGTGGCAGAAGGTGAGCCGTCGCCACAAACCACGCCCTACAGCACCGAACGGATCAACCGCCAATTCACCGAATCCGAGCCTCGGCGAGACCCTACAATGAAGATCAGCCATTCATGGGGGTCCTACCAAAGCGTTGCATACGGAGCAAGGGGAACGAGGTGTAGCCACTCGTGAGTACGATGGCACACGCGACGAACATGCCATCTTGACGTTCGACATGTGTTGCAATGCCAACAACAGAGACGTTGATGATGACGCACCATCCTCATTCTGGGAATGTAGACACATGAAGCGAGCGAAGCGTGCAAGAAAGAAATCCGTAACCTACAAGTCATGGGTTGTTACAAGATCGTCAAAACCAAAAACGGGCAGCGAGCTTTGAAGTAGAATTGGGTCTTTAAGCGAAACGATATGCCGGATGGGACGAAGTCGTACAATGCTCGCATTGTCGTCAAGGGCTGTGCGCAACGTCATGGACTAGATTACGATGAGACGTGCGCACCAGTTGTTCGAGGTGACTCGTTGAGACTCGTCTTGGCGATTACCACTTGGGGGGCTCAATTGCCGACAAGAGGATGCCATTAATGCGTACATTCACGCTCGAAGCGACCGCGAAATCTAAATGAAGGCGCCTGACGGCTTTGGAGCAAACCGGGAAGGGATATGATTCATTCTCAGCGCCCTATACAGGATGAAACAAAGCGCGCTCCTGTGGTACCTACACTTCGAAGGCATCATTAAGCAGCTAGGCTTCAAAGCGACCGTGAGCGATGGCTTGCTCTGGTCGAGTGCGCCCCGAGTCCAGATCAACCTCGCTGAGGTCGGTTGCTGGATGTTGGATCGATTCGTACGGGACGATTCACGACGGGACGATCTGTTCGGATAACCATCCGGTTATCGGTCGTCGTCTCGGAGTCTGGGCGTCCTGGCAAGTTGCTACTGCATTGAGGGGAACGAAGTGAACTGACTAGGAAGGTAATGAGAAGTAACTCAGTTTGGATTTTGCATTGCTTCCCGAAAGGAAGACGCCTTGCAGACAAACAAGGCGCGGACTCACAACAAAGATATCTTTAGTGCACTACGAGTCTCGAATGGCTGTGTGTTTACCCGACGCGTGGACGGCGACTTACAGATCATCACAATCTATGAAGACGACGTTCTCGTATGCGCACGTACCGTACGATATTGACGGCATCTTCCAGAATCTTCAACGGGACATCAAACTCAACGACATGAGACCAGCTTCGAAACTCCTTGGAATGGTAATCTACCGAAATGAGCTAGAACGCTAGAGATAGTTCAAGAAATATACATCGAGGGAATGGCCGCAAAGAATGGACTAAGCAACGCCAAGTATGTCGACACACCAATTCCACCTGGTACCAACTTCAACGCGAACATCGGTTTGCCGCTGGAAGATGACAAGCCGTATCGAGCAATCGTCGGCTCACTTCTATACCGTGCCATGGCGACCCGTCCAGATATTGCGCATGCCGTCAATCACGAAACTTTCGCGCCACCTGTCCAAGGCACATCACCTTCATATGCATGTGGCCCGATGCGTCGTCACGTACTTGCTGCACACCAAAGGAATCGGTATCTCGTACAACGGAAACTGGAGAGGAATGGCGTTCAAAACCACAAGTGATCGTGACGATGTCCTCAATGGAAGCGGAATTTGTTGGAGCATGCCTATCAGCCCAACACGGAATACTCTTGAAAGAATCTTCTCGAATAGCTCGCGATGTCCTCAATGGAAGCGGAATTGTTTGGAGCATGCCTATCAGCCCAACACTGAATACACTTGAAGAATCTACTTGCAGAACTCAAAATCACCAGCGACAAGCCAATGACACTGTACCTGGGCGATCAATTGGTGATCACAATAGGAACCAACCAGTCGAGCATACAGCGAACGAAGCACTTGACACTACGCTTCAACTTCCTATGCGATTTGGTCAGATGTGGAAGGTTCAAATTGACGTACATGCCAAGCAGCATCATGCCAGCCGATGTGTTTCGAAGCACGTGCCCGGAGACAAGCTGCACAATGCAATGA
>NW_008580149.1:2241581-2242441 GCF_000520115.1 Aphanomyces invadans
AGCTAACCCCGTATTTGCAAGACAGACAAGAGATGGAAGTCAACAGTTTCGGTTACCTCGGATGTGAATGGAGTCCTTGCGACGCGCAGGGACACTCATGGCGAATGCGACCTGCCCTGCGGCGCTTCTAAGCTGGGGTTCAGCTACCGTGCATTTTTTACCAATTATATGCATGTGCTTTTTGGTTGACCAATGCTTGTAAAGTGTCATCACTAATTTGGAAAAAGTGAAATTCATACTCCCTCCGTTTCAAAATAATTGCGCGAATCAGGAAATGGATGTACGCCTCCTCGAATTAAAATTGAAACCCTCCAATATCAAATAATCCAGAATGTATTTATACAGGTGTAACGATACACTTGTCCAATCAAAAATTGCGAAATACGTGTCTCAGGACCAATCAAATGAAGGCTTTGACCGCATTTGACACTTCCATTCGATTCAGGACGGGGGTTTACCTCAGGAACCTCCTAACGAGCGCAAGGACCTTCCAGAATACCAACACACATGCCCGTACGTGATTACTCGTCATCTTCTACACTGGTTGGATCGATTCCTGCTTCACCTAGGACTGTGATCATGTCGTCCGACTCCTCGTCGCCCAGCGCAACTGCTTCGAGTGCCTGAGCGAGCTCGTCGATGCAACGAGCGTCTTCAACTTCGGCTGCCAGGACACGACGCAGCTCAGCAGACGTCATCCCGTCCAACTTGACCATGGCTGCATCGAAGACTTCGCTCGGGCACAACACGTTCTCCGGTAACATCCCTTGTGCTTAGACATGTGTGGCACCTTGTAGCCATTGCCGCCGAACAGCTTCAACGTCTCCACCAAGCACGACTGAAGCATCAAGAACGTGTGA
>NW_008580149.1:2251883-2253570 GCF_000520115.1 Aphanomyces invadans
TGATCACAATAGGAACCAACCAATCGAGCATACAGCGAACGAAGCACTTGGCACTACGCTTCTACTTCCTACGCGATTTGGTCAGAGGTGGAAGGTTCAAATTGACTTACATGCCAAGCAGCATCATGCCAGCCGATGTGTTTCGAAGCACGTGCCCGGAGACAAGCTGCACAATGCAATGAGTTTTAAGGGCATGGGAGGTCGTTGTGGTTTCTGCCCACAAGTTCACGTCCATTCGTACACTACCCTATCCCTCTTGAAGGCGGCAACATCTAGAACGACGGAAGCAGACAACCGGAAAGATCGCAGCACAAAGATCAGCGGCATAGTTGCATTTCACTTCCTATTACAACTACTTGCAAAGCTAACCCCGTATTTGCAAGACAGACAAGAGATGGAAGTCAACAGTTTCGGTTACCTCGGAAGTGAATGGAGTCCTTGCGACGCGCAGGGACTCTCATGGCGAATGTGATCTGCCCTGCGGCGCTTCTAAGCTGAGGTTTAGCTACCGTGCATTTTTTACCAATTATATGCATGTGTTTTTTGGTTGGTCAATGGTTGTAAAGTGTCATCACTACGAGCACAAGGACCTTCCAGAATACCAACACACATTCCCGTACGTGGTTACTCGTCATCTTCCACACTGATTGGATCGATTCCTGCTTCACCTAGGACTGTGATCATGTCGTCCGACTCCTCGTCGCCCAGCGCAGCTGCTTCGAGTGCCTGCGCGAACTCGTCGATGCAACGAGCGTCTTCAACTTCCGCTGTCAGGACACGACGCAGCTCAGCAGACGTCATCCCGTCCAACTTGACCGTGGCTGCATCGAAGACATCGCTCGGGACCAACACGTTCTCCGGTAACATCCCCTTGCGCTCTTCCTTGTGCTTAGACATGTGTGGCACCTTATAGCCATTGCCGCCGAACAGCTTCAAGGTCTCTACCAAGCACGACTGAAGCGTCAAGAACGTGTGATTCAAACGCACCAAGGGGTACTCCTCGAACGCGCACCCTCGTGGCCAACGAGCTCGTCAATTGTGCGCGCTGACTTGCGGTGTTGTAGGGATTGGATGGCCGCAAAGAAACCGAGATCCAAGACGTTTGTGTCCGGAGAGTTTGGCGGCTGCGGGGCGAGGGACATCATCCAGCCCAACGACCGGTACGTGTTGAAGGCGGATTGGAGCTCGGGGTCCGATGGCGTAACATGAGCTCGGGCATTGTCGTGCTGCGTTTGAAGGTGTTGTCGACCTGTGGCCATTTGGCGATGACGGCAGGCAAGACCTTTTCCAGCAAGACGGTACGGTACACGTCCTTTGTCACGACGACTGACTTGGTTTCGAGGGTTCCAGCTTTACGGTTCACATTGTCACGTTGCGCTTCGACGGTCGCCACAAATGGTCATACGCCGATCTTGCCGTCCCACCACTTGTCGGTGACGCAGTCGAACCGCGGACGAGCCACAGCGCAGAGGAACATTACTTTCGTAATATACCGTTTGCTTTTGCACTCTCGTTTTGGCTCTTTCTCTCCAGGTACGAGATAATACTTACGGCTGACCTTGGTGAAGTAAAACCACTTCTCATCCAAGTGCACGTACTGCAGCATATTGTTCAGCTCTAACGAACTGGACCGCATGCTTCAAACGGACGAACTTGTTTGCGTCAGTCAGACATGGTTTAATCGCGT
>NW_008580149.1:2263027-2264711 GCF_000520115.1 Aphanomyces invadans
TCAAGAACGTGTGATTCAAACGCACCAAGGGGTACTCCTCGAACGCGCACCCTCGTGGCCAACGAGCTCGTCAATTGTGCGCGCTGACTTGCGGTGTTGTAGGGATTGGATGGCCGCAAAGAAACCGAGATTCAAGGAGAGTGTGGCGGCTGTGGGGCGAGGGACATCATCCAGCCCAATGACCGGTACGTGTTGAAGGCGGCTTGGAGCTCGGGGTCCGATGGCGTAACATGAGCTCGGGCATTGTCGCCCTGTGGCCATTTGGCGACGATGGCAGGCAAGACCTTTTCCAGCAAGACAGTACGGTACACGTCCTTTGTCACGACGACTGACTTGGTTTCGAGGGTTCCAGCTTTACGGTTCATATTGTCACGTTGCGCTTCGACGGTCGCCACAAATGGCCATTCGCCGATCTTGCCGTCCCACGACTTGTCGGTGACGCAGTCGTACCGCGGACGAGCCACAGCGCAGAGGAACATTACTTTCGTAATATACCGTTTGCTTTTGTACTCTCGTTTTGGCTCTTTCTCTCCTGGTACAAGATAATACTTACGGCTGACCTTGGTGAGGTAAAACCACTTCTCCTCCAAGTGCACGTACTGCAGCATATTGTTCAGCTCTAACGAGGAGCCGACGAACTGGACCGCATGCTTCAAACGGACGAACTTGTTTGCGTAAGCCAGCAATGGTTTAATGGCGTTGGAGTGGGAACGAAACAAGCGCATTTTAAGGAATCGGTGCAACGACCCCAAACTTATTCCTATTGTGAGATCAGACACGATGTATTCACTATAAGTTATCACCTGTGCGTTCCGAAATCGATCGTAGTCTTGTGCGTTGAGAAAGCGGCACCTGCAAGAGCTTTGCTTTAACTTGCTCTGCAGTAAACTCCTTCTTCCTGCCCACTCTACCTTTCATCTTGCTGGCGACAGATACTTTCATGTTGTCTCCACCAATTCCCTGCTGCTTGGCAACCGCAAGGACCCGGCGAATGGTGGACACATTGCAGTTGTATTTCTCCGCCAGCTCCTGGCTGAAGCCTTTTGGCAGCCTCGTCATATAGCTGCCGTTGCTGCGAAGCAAGACTTCCCGAAGGATGGTCTCGCGCTCGTCGTCGGTGAGGTTGCGCCTTTTGGGTGTCATTTCCGGAATTTGTTGGTATTTTGCAAGTCATGTTTTATTTTAGATTTTGTATGCAGAGTTTTGAAAGGGGGTAGCGGCCTCACCTGTTGAGATTTTCCGCTCATCATCGCACCAATAGACAGAGCTTGCTTCGCTCGTTGTTTTGATCCAATCACAGCAACGCATTTCGAATCCAGGCGGGCGCCACCACGTTTTCATTTACTTCCTGAATATAATGAAGTGTATTGTACACCCTCCTGAAACTCGCGCAATTATTTTGGAACGTAGGGATATTTGTCGACAATAGTACGTCGGAACAGAGGAAATTCATATCTCTGACCAATGATATTCTTGCTATTGGATTGGCCAAACTCATAACTCCAATTGAAACCACTTTGAATACAGGGAACGACGGAATGGTACGCCTATCGAATCTTCGAACTTGGGAGCCTACGTGCATAATGATTGGTTGATGAACTTCGGACTTCGGGAGGTTTTCCAACCAATAGTATGCCATTCGATAAAAATTTCACCGTTGTAGATTTATATTTTGAGGTATATT
>NW_008580149.1:2276787-2295547 GCF_000520115.1 Aphanomyces invadans
CGCCTGCCATCCAGACAACCAATTGCCATGCATTGAACCCCCAGGCTGCCTCTTAGGGGGGGGGGTCTTGGGGTTCTGCGAACGGCAAATTCGCAACAAAATCCTCGATAAATGGCTATTGTGTTGGAAGCATGCGACTCGTCATCAGCAATAAACTCCGGTAGTCCGTGGCACAGCTCCACGATGTCATGGACAGCTTGTTAATCGGCGCCAGACCCAACTGTGAGTCGATCGATGCTAGTCCTCTGCCGCCAGGAGCAACTACGTCGGACATTCCACGGCGCCATAGCATGGGCAAGCTCTGCACATGCTGCATTGCGGGCACGGCGGGTTCAGTTATGGCTGCATGCCAAGTGCTCCAGCGCGGTGTTCTGCAATACGCATTTAAATGAACAAGTGCATGTTAGTTCTACAGATATAGCCTACCCCACGATGATAGTAGCGGACATCCTCAAGCGACGGCTATCCTCGCGAGCAATGGTGGAGCCCTTAATCACGAAAAGTACCCCGTGACTTTGCCCATGTGGCCAATGTCCATTTCGTGCAGAAACTTGTGGTGGAACTTGCCCGTGATTTTGCCTTCCTGGACCTCGTACACGAGAATGGACCCGATGCTCTCGCTGAAAAACCGACGCAGAAACCCAGGCGTGAATCGGTAGATGAGTTCGAACTGGACGTTGGACGACCGCGTCAAGACCGTGTCGGACACGTGGAGCATATTCTTGATGAGCAAAATGCCTTCGTCGATGCCGGGCTGGCCGTCGCTGTTGAGAGCAACGCACCCTCTCGTCGTGGTCGCGATCGTGCTAAAGTCTGGCACGTTCAAGTACTGCAGGACCGAGTTGTCGCTGGGCACTGCGATCGGGCTCGTGTAGAACTTGGAGTGAGCGTAAATGACTACGATGGCCAGGATCACGATGGCCCCGGATATGATGGCCGACAGGTAGTACGTTCGATCGATGGCGCTGTAGACCAAGCAGCTCGTGGAGGTAGGGAGGCCGCAAAGTCCTGGTATGTTCAAGTTCATGTACGGGAAGACAAAGCCTTCAAGGACAAAGACGACGATCCAGTTGATGCAGCTGAAGAGCATGACGAGCCACGTCTGCGTCACGACGAGCGGGTTGAACCAGATCTGGATCAGTGTGCCAGTCATGATACCGACGATGGACGCGACTTGGGCAGGGCCGCAGAGCGCGTAAAACATGGACGGAAAGCCACCGACGGGGTTCTGGATGAGGAACGTCGTCAGCGCCTGGAGGTTTTCGTTCCCGTAGAACGCGACGAAGAGGATCGCGAGGCCAATGACCGTCTTGGACATGTAGACCGGGACGCTGCAAATGACGCTCCGACGGAGGAAGATGAGCTGGAGCGCGACGAGGTATATCGACATGGCCCACAGCACGATCGAGTTGGTCACCATGAGCGAGTCGCACTTCCACGTCATGGTGACGACGCCCTGAATCTGGAGCAGCCACCCCAGATTCGTGTTAAAGTTGTACGTGTAGCATTGGGACACTCCGAGGACGTCCCACGGCGCGCTGGCCTGGATGATCCCGCCCATGTACTCGTCGACGGCGGGCACAGTCCGAATGAACTGACTGCCGCTCAGCCCGCCCGTGACCTGGGCCGTGTGGCCCGCGTGGAGGTATATCTGACTGCGTTTGCATACGCCGATGTAGGTTGCGACGCCCTTGTTGACCTGGATTGCGTACGTGTTGACGTCGAGGCCGACTTCGTTCTCGCACATCCATTTCGGGTCATACTTGCGCTCCGAGCAGTACGCGAGCGAGTCGACAGTCGCCGTGGACTCGGCTTCCTGGCTCAAATAGAAGCTCGTGCGGCGCACCATGCACGTGATCGCCATGTCGTGGCCATCGATGTAGAACTGGACAACCGCTTTGTTCCACCCGCTCAGGTTGTTGATGTGCTTGAACTTGACGAGCTTGGTCGGGTCTTGGAAGAGGGGCTGGTCAAAGTTGGGAATGAGCGAAAACGCCTTCCCGACGGCCATCCAGACCTGGTTCGTGTCGCCAAGGAACGTGGCGGCGCACCCCTGGTCGTTCATCCCGCACGTCTTGTAGAGGAGGTCGCTCAGGGAGACCGTCCCGTCGATGGGAGACGACGAGTACGTCATGTTGATGTCGCCAGATCCTTGGAGGAGCGTGTTGACCGGGACGTCCCATTGATTGTAGTCGAACGCTTGCATGACGACGCCAAAGAGGACGGGTGTGTTGGCAATGCTGTTGAGGTAGTACGTACTCACGGCCACCACAGTCGCGAACCCGAGGTACAACACGGAGAGGACCATGCCCTGGCCAAACGGCGCTCGCTCGGGAATGGGAATGAGTTTCTTCATGCTTGACGACGTCGATGACTTGGTTAGGCGCCCCCAGGCATGCCCGTCCTTGGTCGTGGCTGGAGGAGTGTCGGCGGGCAGAACAGGACCTTGCGGCGGAGGCTTCTCCGCCATGGAAACGAAGAGATTAAAAGTGAACTTCACCACCGAGTGGGATCTCCAACGGGGCTCGATATAGAACCTGTCCGCCATTATTGTAGTTGCCGTCCACGGCGCTAGAAATAAACTAACGACGCTTCATGGATAAAGATAGATCGCAATGGCGTGTCCGTCGCGGTCGTGCGGTCAGCCGCGGCTGCCTCGCCCGTGTTTGTTGTCCACGGCATGGCATCACAACAGCCAGCGGTGGAATGCGTCGATGATCGCGTGAGTGGCTGGCTATCCTGGCATGAGCGAGGGCGGTGGTTTTCTGAGGAGCCGACAGCAACACGTCATGACAAAGCCAGAGTTCCATACTTGGGTGATCGGTCTGTCGGCAGCTCACGTCAACGTGTCGCATATATCTTGGCTCCGGACAACTGCATCCGCTCCTAGAATAGCATCGGTGTACCCGTCGGCGGCACATTCGACGGGGTGGGACTCGTTCGACCCACGAGAACATTCGATGCTGACATAACCTTGGCCATGCCATGTTGGTGGCATCTCGACGCATGGGAATGGTATCGTACACGTTCATGGGTTACTGGTTTCAAATGTGCACGTGATCGTCTTGCGTCGTGGCTACTGGCATCGACGCAAAGCTTTTCCACCGTCGACCTACTGACAAACGGCAAACTATCACGATCGTCGGCGGCATGTAGTGCGTCGAGTTAGGCTGCAGTAGAGTGCACGGCGTCCTCGTCGACGCCATCGACAGAGTGGTGGATGGGTGGCTGGTGTTGGTGCTGTTCTCGTTCGAGCAGACCGATGTCAACGAGTGCGTCGCGCGTGTGAGTGGATGCGAGACCGGGTTGGGAGGGCAGTTGGTGGCGTTCTGGCGCATCTTCGCTTGTGTGTTGCATGAGTTTGTCCAAGTGGGAGTGCCCAAGACATCCGTCGTCCTTGTACGTGCGTCCAGCGACCATGGTCGGTGGGACAGCCTTCATTGCCTTGGCGACATCTGCATGAGGTGCGACGAGGCCGAGTGAACATGCAGAGCACGCTCGAACGGGGGCGTCCGACACGGTAAGGGTCCAGAGACTGCTGCAGCTGTGGCACACCACCTGTGCATTGTACCAACTTGAGTTGCTGGCGTTGGAGAAAGCAAAGACTTGTGTACCTCGCCACACTTTCGACATCGCGCTTTCCGAATGAGAGGGCCAAACTTCTTGTTGCAGAGATGGCACCGCGCGCGCGCCGACTTTGCGACAAGGTCACATGTGTCGATGAGCGGACCTTGGTTCAATCTCGTTTCGCGGACAAACGTTTGAATGTCGCTAATCCCACGAATGCGGCGGCGCACACCTGCCTTGATCTCCCACGACGGCACCAAACCTTTCTGGAATCCGCCGTTCATACTCGCTTGGAAGAGATGCGTGGCACGAATGTAGCCTGGGCGGTCCGACTCGGAAAAGACGTGGCCCGATCGGAAAAACGTGCCGCGGACGACGCCGAGGGTCGATTCAAAGTCGGGGCAACAGCCGAGTTCTGTCGAGTACACGGCGCGCACCCATCCGCGCCGTCCGTCCTGCTCAAACTCGTACATGCTCTGCCACGACGCAATGATTGGCATAACGGGATTCGACATGCGACGAGAGAGAAACACGTACCTCGAGGAAGCACCAGTCGCGGTTCTTGAGCAGACCGCTGCCAGGCATTTCATTGACAGTCCACTTGATGTTGACTGCTTTCAACGGATGCTCGTCTGTGGGTCGAACGAGGGTGTACAAATTGTGGCCATCCAGCAGGTCGGACGCAAATCGCCGCCGAAACTCCTTGTACTCGTCGGTGGTGTGGGTCTGGAAGAGTGACGCGACCTCGTTCACTGATGCTTGGATTTCGACAACGCCAGCGTAACACAACACGTGCGAGGGAAGCGTCGGGTCGTTAGCTGTGTAAATGTGGATGTCGCTCATATTCGACTCGAGTGTCCATTGCAGCGGACCTGTGCCGTCCAAGATGCTGTGCGCAACCTGGGTGAAGAAAGCGCATGAGAATTCAAACTGCGAGGGGATGTCGTGTACCAAGTCAGCGGCGTTGGCACTGGCTTTGCGCAGGAACTCAGTTTCCTCGTCGGAAGACAGCATAGGACATCGGAAGAAGTCGGCAGGAAGCGGAAGCTTGGGCCGCGCCATTGTCGGAATGGTGTCGCAGCAGACGGCGCATGTCGCCGCTGCGTCAACGCGGTCGCATGTTTGGAACGCGTTCCAGACACTCCACCTACTCCATTTCGCCGAATCGCCATGTTTCGAACCTGTTCGAAACACTTGCGATGTCGGAAGACGTACATTGGCACTTCTCGAAGATTTTGTGAAAATTTGCTCAAAGCATGGCCAATTTTACTGGGTTTATGATCATGACCTGACATTAACTAACTGCAACAACGATTCATTCAATCATCTCTTTAAATATTGATCGAGAGCTCTCGCACGTTTTTAATGTGTCGTAACTAACACACAACGTGATCAACACCCGTAGGTATCTTCTCCAGAGCATGACTTTCAGAGGTATTGCGTCAGGGGTTTCGTGGGCACTTTATTGGATTAGAATCAATTTTCCCACCACAACCTTTTGACCACGCCAGCACACACAAACACCTCTCAATATTATTTCGATTTCGACCAGTTACATCATTTCCATGCTCGAGGGTTCCCATGTCAAAAATGTGTCGGACGCTCTACCCGGACGAGAGCCTGGAGGGCTATCGTTAGCTTGCTGACAAAGAGAATGACACACCCGCATTCGATTACCCTGTCATTATCAAGGACTTGGACGAAGGAGGAATTGACGTATTTTGCAACTTCATGCTGCTTTACACTTGATATAATTGTATACGTTAAATATTTAAGACAATACAAACAAGCATATGTACGATTCAATATTTGATTGTCAAGTTTGGACTACCTCATCAATTCTGACGAATTTTCTCCGACTATGAGTCTCTTCCGAAATATACATGTCGTGAAAAGCAAAAGTAACAACGTCATGTGGATAAAATAATGCTACTTTTCGGTATACAACAACTACATCCTGTGGTGAAAGTCTGCTGTCGGAAATCCTCGTGCTATTGAATACTGTTTGTAAAGGACCTGGACACATCGCTGATCTTTGAGAAGAAACAACTTCATGACTGTCGTCGACAGCACCCCGTGTGGACATCAATGGTTGGTTGCTGGCATGTCGCCGCCGCTAGTCCCAAGACAGGATGGCCTTGAAGGAAATTGTAGGTCGATAGCAAGAGAGAGAGAGTGTGTTCATTAACTCGTTAATTTTCCTAGGACGTTGCCTCAGTACATTCGGGATCATTGCACATGTGTTTCTTTTTGGTCGGGAGATGGCTGCCTGTGGCCTTCAATTCTTGCTTCTTCTTCCACGTAACCCTCCTTTCTTCGGCACTGCTGCTGCTGTCGTCCGAATCGGGTTCGCTTTCACTGGAGCTTTCGCCAAATTCACGCTTCTTGTGAAAAATGCAGCACCCTACAAGCATCAATGTGAATGGCAAGATCTTTGCACAAGACATCGTACGTTTAGACTTTTTGCGGCCAAAGAACTCGTTGTCAATTGCGGTTTCTTCATCAAACCTGACGTGTGGCCGCGGGTCCAAGCGCATGACGTACACTTCCGACCTCGTTTCAGGCTCGGCCACTCTGGTGATCGTTGCCGATGCCGTCGCAGGCGCATTCGGTCGCGTCGTCGTCGTCGCAGTGTCCATGGTTCACTGTTTTCGCCAAGAAGAAACGAAATATTTGTTGTGACGGGTTGAGTTGAGCAACATTCTCGAATGTACTGAATGTTACGGGGTTTTGGAACCTGCAGCATTCGATATCCATTTGGAGAGTACATGGTTTGATTTTTCAAAATTAAACCCCCTGGCCTGAGATTGGTGATTTGTGGTTTGTCGATTTCTTTTATAACCAATCAAGTATCTCAAATGAAGTATTAACTCATGTTTTCAGCCAATCATGCTTCCCAGATTATCGTGTTCACACTCACGACTCGACGGCGCCAGCGTTATCCAAGCCTGGCGAAGTGCCTCATACCGACACCCGATGAACCAGCATCAGCACCGCGGCGTGACTTTTCAACAAGTGTTCCAGTGCTTGAGTCGCGAAGGGTGGTTCTCTCAATGGGGCTTGTCTGGTATGAGTTATTTCAAGCCAGGAACAGTCGTGGGAACTGCCGTGTTCAACCAGAATGTGTTCGTGGGCGAAGCGAACGTTGAGATGTACTGGAGGCATTCAGGGGATTGGCAACGCGTCGAACGCATGATTTTCCAAGCTCAGCTGAACAATCAAATGCACCAGAACCAGCTCAATCAACAGCGACAACATCACCAACTTCAGCAGCACATGGCCGCAGTGGCCTCCATGCCCCGCGGCATCCCAATGCCCCAACAAGGACATCCTCCATCTGGAGCGCCGACGACACTGCCATCTGCCGCCGAATTGATGGACCAACGCGCGCGATCGCTCAACTACCCCCTCGACATGCTCTGTGACATTCTCGCAGTCGACAGGGACACACCCAACGGCCAGGCCCGCCAACGACAAGCTCGACAACAACTCCAACAGCAGCAACAACATCTCCAGCAGCATCATCTTGCCGGGATGCACTCGATGGGCGACCCCAGCCGCTTTTCCATGCTCGATCCCTCCCACCCGTCGTCCATTCTGTTTCCACAATCCATAGGGCCAACTCCCACAATGCAGTTGATTCCGTCGCACACGCCACCACCGTCCAAGGTGACGATGTCGTCGGGTACTAGCTTGCCCGACCAAGCAGCAGCGCCATCACATGACGGTCTCCTTTTGGTCGATCCGTCACCATCCCACACACCACCAGACGCAGCGCCTTCTGTGTCGGAGCTCTCGGACGCACCAACGACCATGTCAGCGCCGTCAAACGATAAGAGCGCAAGTGCTCCAGTGACGAAACCACCGCCAGCCAAACCCAAGAAGCGGAGCCGAAACTTGTACATTCGCCTCGATCAGATGAAAACAGTGCTGCGAAAACACGGGTGGAAATGGGTGGAGGGGCCGAAAGGATTCATTTACTGCAAGCCACACGTCCAAGTCGCGAATCGAGGCAAGACCATGTCGGGAAAAGACGGCGTCGACTACTTTTCTGGGCGCCAGTCGTTTGAGGCGTACGTGCGGAGCCAGAAGTCGTTGATGGAGCTCATTCAGAACGAATTGAAAGAGAAACACGGCGGCGCTGTCTTTTCGATGGAGATTCCGCCAGAAGACCAGCTCTGCGCACCTACGTACAAGGAGCGTGCCGAGCTCGCCCGACGAAAGCTTATGAAAGAAAAACGCATGGCCGCATTGGCGTTGCGGCGGAGCCAAGAAGCTGCCATCGCCAGAGCTGCTGCTGTAGACCCTGCGGGGGATGTACCGTGCACAACAGCATCATCGGAAGCAACGACGGTCAGTGTGTCCGATGGCACAACCAGCGTTGCCGTAGGCATGGGCGCTTCCTCTCCAACGAGCGAGCCTGCTATAGCGACCCGACATGAAACACCGTTGCAGACAGCTGAAGCACCTCCTTCGACAGAACGACATGATGCTCAAACTAGCGAGGAAGCTGTCTCTGCAGTTGACGGGGAAGTGAGCGCGCACGACCAAGGGCACGTGCCGCCTTCAGTCGACTCGCCGAAGTCAACAACTCTCGTAGTGTAATCGATCGAAACGTGTTCAGACGAATGTCGCGATTTGGCTTTCTCACAGTAGCCATCTTGGCGCGTCTCGGCGAGCTCGTGATCACGCTACATGGTTGAACAAACTCGACACAAACGATGCAGGTGCTCGAAAGGACGCCCGATCGCTTCATCCCGACGGTGGTGGCGAGGCCGGGACGTCCACAGACACTGCCGACCGCATTCGAACCGTGCGGCCATGCGAGTCGTAGCCCATGCGGACTGTGTGCATGAGGACGTTCTCCAACACGGGGATTTTAAACGGGAGGAATGGAAAGCTCAGGAGACCGTACAGCGTCCGGATCCAAAACATGAGCATCTGGCGCTCCCACGTCGGCACGACGACGACGTTGACGGCAAGTGCCAGAGCCATCGTGATGCAAAACGTAATGGTCTCGTACCCACACAACTTCATGAGGTACCCGCCGCGATCTATGTGGAGAACGTTCCCAAACATGTCTTGGTAGGTTGCCGCATGGCGCGACGACAATGACCCGCGCGGAGAGAGCGGCGCCGTCGACACAGGCCGCTCTGTGTACGGCAGGTAAAAGAACGCGATCCATACGAGGGCGATCTGTCCAAGGAAGAAGACGGTATTCCACGGCGACAGCAGGGGGCCATCTAGACACGTTGACGCTTCATGAGGGACGCAAGGTGACGATTACCAGGGCGTTCTTACAATCGTGACAGGATTGCTGGCCGTGGGTAGTGCAGTAGATGAAGCGTATGATCCCAAGGAACGTGGCACCGAGGCCAAGTGTGAGGAATTGGGTCGTCTTGAACCCGATGATGAACTGGCACAGCTGGTGCTCGTTCTTCTTGTCCTTGAGAAAGAAGAGGTAGCACCACCACGCTTGCCCGATATAGGGAAGTAGCCCGATCAGGTTGAGGGCCCACCACATCGGGTTCTTGAAGCATCGCCATATCGATTGATCAAACGGAAACAAGTTGTACAGAATGACTGCACGACTGCGATGCCAGCGCTCGTGCAACCTATCTGCCAACGTCTACGAGGCCATTGACAGAGAGTGACGGTGAGCAGTGGAAGAACGGCCACACACCTGTGGGTGGTCGGAGAGGCGAGGGAATGACGTGACCGCGGTGGCAGAAGCGACATGCGTCGTCGCGACGAACAGGTCCTTGGTCTTTCGCGACAGCTCTACCTTGATGTCTGGTAGAAATTGGTCCACAGCCACGTCGATGTTGGCCTAGTGGATCGGATCTCAAATTGTGAGAAACGAATGGATGTACCTGGAGGTAGACTGGCATGTCCTTATCTTTGATGGCTTCCTTGAGTTTCTCGGCAAATAGGTCCAACGCGCGCTCGAGATACCGTCGGACTGCACGATGCATGGCGTCCTGCATGCCGCCTTTGGTGTCAACTGCCATCTCGAACAGCTTGTTTCCGACAAGACTCAATGTGGACCGACGCCGCACGACAGGGGGGGATGCATTGCTTGAGTTGCTTGATATCTGAGATGTGAGCATCGAAGGATTCGTATTTGTCACGACGGATAGGGCATGCAAAAGTTGCGGCAGTGGAAACTCGTGAGGGTACCGTTGGGCGTACACCTCCATATGGCCCACCGCGTCCGGCACGGGAATCGCCTCGACAGACACTGTTGACGACAATTCATCCCAAAACGATTGTACCCGCACGCGCTGCACAATCGAAAGGTGCATCGCGTTTAACGCGTTGTTGAGGGTTGTCATGGACACTGTCGAGATTGTCGTCGAAGGGTCTCTATTCCCCAACAATGGAGATCCTTCGGACGTAGATGCATCCACATTTTCATCTTCGACCTCCTTATGCGTCTCCATCACCAGACTGAACACAGCAATGCTGGCAGAGAACGCCGCCGCGCCGCATGCGGCCTGGAGTACCCACCGCTGACGAAACATTTTGTCGATTGCACTAAGAGAAATACGGATAACTTTGTGAGTAACCGGAAGAGACATTTGAAAGGCGTGACAATGTCAGACAGCTCACTCGGGAACTGGACAGGTCTCAGAGTGTTCATTGAGAGCACGAGTGCTTGATGGCCACTGACATCTTGTGAACATCAGAAATCGATTGCGGCCTGCCGTATGGCAATACAGCTCAGCATCCCCGTCGGTTAGAGGACGACTTCAACTCCACATGAAAATAGTTAAATTTTCTCAATTTAATTGGCTAAATGTATTCTTCAATGGCCAATAAGAACAACTTATTCTATTCTTTTTATCGAATCAAATGTTTATTGCTTCGAGTTTGTACCTGAAAGTCAATTGACGCGAGAGACATGAGAGTGTCTGCGCCCGGCAAAGTCCTGATCACGGGCGGGTACCTCGTCCTGGACCCTGCATTTTCTGGAGCCGTCATCGCTGCGAGCTCTCGCTTTTACACTTCCATCACTCTGGAATCCTTGAAAGATGACGACGTCGCACTGGCGCCTTCAACTGCCGTTCCAGTGCGCATCCACAGTCCCCAGTTCCACCAATCCATGCAAGGTGTCCTGACGGCGTCGTCGTTCCACATTTCGTACGTCTTCCGTGGGGTTTGGCGCATCATGACAACCATGTATCTAGCCCTGACAGCATCCCGAATCCGTACGTTGAAAAAACCATCCGCATCTGCGTCGTGGCGCTTGTGGGGCTCCTGGGTGCCGCAGCATTCGAACGCCACGTACACGATATGCTTCGACTTCGTCAAAGCCTTGCCATCACGCTCGAAGCTGACAACGACTTTTACTCCCAACGAGACCAAGTATTTTTCTCCTTTAGTTATATTCTCACTCCAACGATGCGTTGAAGCTGCATAACCAAGGGTTACCAGTCAACCGCAAGACCCTAGCATCACTTCCTCCATTTCTACCGAGTCTTTTAGATGATGCAGGTTGGTTCAAAGGAAGCACACACTCTGTGACGTCCCTTGTGTTCGAATTAGGCCACGCCAAGATTTCCAAGACCGGCATGGGCAGTTCCGCTGCGCTCATCACATCACTCGTTGGAGCCCTCTTGGGCTTTTTCGGAGCCGCAAACTTGCCCACCGATGCTGGGCCTCACGATGCGTCAACTCAAGTCGGAGCCGACTTGGTCCACAACCTCGCCCAAATCGCGCACTCCATCGCTCAAGAAAAGGTCGGTGCCACCGTTCGTCGTCAAAGGTCGCGGTCGGCGCACTGTGGGCATGACAGAACAACTCAATCTGTGGACAGATCGGGTCTGGGTTTGACGTCTCGGCCGCCGTGTACGGGAATCAACTGTACAATCGATTTCGCCCCGACGCCATCGAGCCGTTTTTGAAGGAAAACATCGAGCAAGTAGACCCCGTCGCTTTGGCTGCCCATTTGACGACGCCGTGGGACAACGTAGTGGTGCGACCTCGGAAGCGGCATGCAAAGTCTGATCTGGTTACCCTAGCGTCCGTTTTGTTTGCCGGACGGGATGCACCTGATCATGGGCGACGTGAATGCAGGGTCTGCCACCGTGTCCATGGTCCGCAAAGTCCTGGCGTGGAAATCGGCCGACCCCGTTGAATCTGCCGCCCTTTGGGAAAAGCTGAACGGCAGCAACCAGCAGATTCCAAACTTGCTGGAGCAACTGCACACGCTCCAAACGACCAAAGCCAATGGCACGCTGGAGAAGCTGAGCCACTTGTCTCATCATCAGGTGCGCTTGTTGTTCAGCTGTCTGCGATAAAAATGCTGAAGCATGAAATGACATTACTAGTGGGAAAGCACAGATGCGGACGTAGGACGTCTCCTATCGACGATGCGGCAGACGTTCCTCACGATTCGAGGTTACTTGCGGTATGTTCTCTGACCGCCCTCTTTGGAGAGCAGGGCTCATCTGTCGTTGCAACTAGCGACATGGGCGACCTGGCTGGCGTACAAATTGAACCGGCGGATCAAACAGCGTTGATCGATGCCACGATGGATGTTCCTGGGGTGCTCTTCGCTGGAGTTCCTGGAGGTACCTTCACCCATCCTCGTCTTGAGCTCGAAAGTTTTGTACCATGCGTGAATTGATCATACAATTGGGGTTAGCCGGTGGAAACGACGCAATCTTTGCGATTGTTCTGCATGCGGATGTCCTCGACCGCGTCGAAGCATTTTGGTCCACGTGGAAGACCACAAGGTATAGAAAGAACCTTTTTGCGCCGTCACTAACGCAAGAAACGCTAGTGTCAGCGCGCTGTTGGTGGACGCCGCGGTGAACGGCTTTCGAGGTGGACTGCTCCGAACCATCCAGGACAAATGAAGCTGCTGCACGCGTATACGGCCGGTCGGACATAGTTCATACATGTTGCTATAAAGACTTCAAATGCTCGACGTCTCGAACCATGGTCACTTCAGGGCCGATATCCAACAAGGACGGAATGCGCATCTTGATCGGGGCGTCCGTTTTCGCGTATGGAATCTCCGCTGTGCCTTCTTCCGAGGCGCTCGACGTCTCATCGCTGCCGCTATCGTCGCTACTCTCATTGCTGCCTTCATCGCCACTGCTATGGACAGAAGCGTCTTCACTGCTCCCTGTACTTTCGTCGTCGTCTGCGGGCATTGGCACTGTGCGACGCTGTTGGCTTGGCCCATCACACATAAACGCAAACGCTATGCGTGACAGCGCGTTTGACATGTAAAATGTACCGACGAGTGTTGCGAGGAAGGTGGCCACAGTCGGCCAACTCCATGAGTCGCGAAAAAAGATCTCGTTCACCGCACGCCGCAAGATTGCTTCCATCATCACGACGTCGGAGATGTAACAGTCAATGATGTTTCCATCATTGAGTTAATTCAGAAATAGTTGTGTACATGAAAAATCCGAATTTGAAATAGATTTTTGTTAAAGTACGATTTGGATAAGTACATGATGTGGTTGCCGTTTTACATACCAAATCGCATGCAGTCGATCGCACTTAAGAGGATACGCGATCCAAGACATCGGCAGGCTACCAAGTGTAACGAGCCGGTCCAGAGCACTCGCCGATGGAAGTCGCGCTCGTTGGCGGGGCCATGCAGGTTGTATGCGCTATAATCAACAACGTACTTGGGAAGAAGAAAGGAGATGACAATTCGACGGAGGTAGAACTGCAGCAACAGCTCCTGGAAATGAAACAGAAGGTGTTCGCGCTCGAAACGGAGCTGGCCGAGCTGCATCACAAGATGGAACGAGACGAACGAGAAGCGCGACAACGGCGGCTCAAGCGAACAGTCGAGACGTTGCAACTGCAGATTCGAAAGGACAAGCTCGACCGACGAGACATGTCGGCCCTCATGGCGCTCTCATCTGTCGTCCATCGTGTAAACTACGCCTGGATCGGCTGTGTCGTATGCTTCTGGTATATTGTCGGTCTTAGCTTGGACTTTAGCAGCCGCTACGTATTCCACGAATAAGCACGCGTGTGAGAGTGCATGGTAGTCAATGAAATTATGACAACCGCCTCACGCCTTGGCTTTGCATCAATGCTGGTGGTTCGTGCCTAGGGAAAGCTAAAAGGTAGACTGGACAGCACAATTCACATGCCACGAGTTAAGTGCCACAAAGTCGTCTTTTTCAACTACGGCTTGTACACGCTTTCGCCAGCATTCGTCATGCAGCTGCCGCCAAGATGATACGATGCTGCTTATAGCACCTGCGTCATATGCAAACACGGATGAAAACTTGTTCGAATACCGCGCCCATAATTGTTGCGTTTCGTGTGTGAGATAACTCGTGAGATTGCTGAGGTTCCAAGAATCGTCCCACCGACTGCTTCACCTGCACGCCCAGAGGTCCACAGTGAGCACTACATGAGCGCTCAACGCTACTATGGCATGCACGGATTCCTCGACACTTTCAGTCGCCAACGCAAGAATGGTGTAGGCGTCTCAGGGAGTGTGCTAGCTGGCCTGTGCATTTGTTCACGAACGCGATCTCCGTGGAGGCGTTTGATGCTCCTGGGCGCCACATCGTCGTCGTCCTCGAGCACATCTCCCGCCTCCGCGCTAATTTAAGCATCGCGTGTCTACCTCACTTCAACATGACGTGGCAACGGGACTGCGTATCTTTGCTTAGGTGCGGGCTACATTAACAATGCATCGCATTTATTCGAGAGCATACGGAGTACAATAAAAATAACTGGGTTTTGGTACATGTCCAGTAAAGTTTCTGGAATTCTAGCATAGAAACGTCTCGTACTTTCCAGAAACCTCCCACGGACAAGGATTTTCTGGAATCCCGCGCCAAACGGGCGTTGGAGCGGCGGCCATTATCCGATTAGACATCGAGGACACAGATCAAGAAGAACAACGATGAGCTTGAACCCAAGCGAATTCACAGACAAGACCAACGCGTACCTGAAGGAGTCGGAAGCGTTGGCAGAAGAACACAATCAAGCGCAGGTCACGCCATGGCACCTCACCGCAGTACTGTTCCGCGACAAGGACGGCCTCGCACGACGAATCGCCGAGAAGGCGCAAGCAGACGGCAATTCGATTGCACGAGACGCGTTGGTCCAAGTCACGAAGCTTCCGTCGCAAACGCCTGCACCAGACAACATTTCCATTGACTCGGCGCTCACAAAGGTCCTCAAGGCCGCCGTCAAGATGCGCAAAGATGCCCAAGACACTCATCTTGCCGTGGATCACATCGTGTTGGCGTTGTTTTCATTCTCGCCTGTGGCGACAATGTTGACATCCCACCGGCTGCAAGAAAAGGCTGTCAAGTCCATCAACGACGGCATTCGCGGAGGCCGCCCAGTAACCGGTCAAAACGCAGAATCCAACTACGAGGCCCTGAAGAAGTACGGCCAAGACCTGGTTGAGCTTGCTTCAGCGGGAAAGATCGATCCAGTGATTGGCCGCGACGAAGAAATTCGGCGAACGGTGCGAATCTTGTGCCGTCGGACAAAGAACAACCCGGTCTTGATTGGTGAGCCTGGTGTCGGGAAGACTGCCATTGTGGAAGGCCTTGCTCACCGCATTGTCATGGGTGATGTGCCAGAATCCATCTCCCAATGTCACGTTGTGTCATTGGATTTGGGCGCGTTAATCGCCGGTGCCAAGTACCGCGGTGAGTTTGAAGAACGATTAAAGGCCGTCTTGAAGGAGGTGCAAGACAGCGATGGCAAAATCATTTTGTTCATCGATGAAATGCACTTGATCCTGGGAGCTGGAGCCACTAGCGGAGCCATGGATGCTGCGAACTTGCTCAAGCCGATGCTGGCTCGTGGTGAATTGCGATGCATTGGTGCTACCACCTTGGAAGAATACCGCAAGCACGTTGAAAAGGACAAGGCCTTCGAACGCCGATTTCAGCAAGTGCTGGTCAAGGAGCCGTCTGTTGCCGACACTGTGAGCATTCTTCGAGGATTGAAGAACCGGTACGAGTCCCATCATGGTGTGGCGATCACCGACGGTGCGCTTGTTGCTGCTGCGACGTTGGCGGACCGCTACATCACGGAACGTTTTATGCCGGACAAGGCGATCGATTGCATTGACGAAGCTTGCGCGAATGTCCGCGTCCAATTGGATTCCCAGCCCGAAGTCATTGACGCGTTGGAGCGCAAGCAGCTGCAGCTGCAAGTGGAAGCGACTGCGTTGGCCAAAGAAAAAGACAGCCGGTCGAAGGATCGCCTCAAGGTGGTGCAGCGCGAGTTGTCGCAAGTGCAAGACCAACTGACGCCTCTTGTACTGCAACACCAAGGCGAAAAGGAAAAGGTCAACGAGCTACGCCGCCTCAAGGACAAGCTGAACTCGCTGCACTTGAAAGTGAGCCAGGCTGAACGCAAGGGTGACTTGGCGCAAGTGGCTGACCTCAAGTACTATGCGATTCCCGATGTGGAGCGCACGTTGACCCGATTGGAGAAGGAGAAGGCCAACGACACGCAGTCGAATCGGTTGGTTGAAGAAGTGGTCCGTGAAGACCAAATTGCGCAAGTCGTGGCTCGGTGGACCGGTATTCCGGTTGACAAACTGACGACGAACGCCAGCGACCGCCTCTTGCACCTCGCTGATCGACTCAACGAGCGCGTGGTCGGCCAAGGTAATGCGGTACAAGCAGTGTGCGATGCTGTTTTGCGATCGCGTGCCGGTTTGAGTCGCCGCGATCAACCTACGGGGTCGTTTTTGTTTTTGGGGCCGACAGGCGTGGGCAAAACGGAGCTCGCAAAGGCGTTGGCGCTGGAGCTGTTTGACTCGGAGAAGCACATGGTGCGCATCGACATGTCGGAATTCATGGAAGAACATTCCGTGTCCAAGTTGATTGGGGCACCCCCTGGTTACGTTGGGTACGACGACCAAGGCGGCCAACTGACCGAACCCATTCGCCGCAACCCGTACAACGTGGTGTTGTTGGACGAAATTGAAAAGGCGCACCCCAAGGTGCTCAACGTTTTGCTTCAGCTCATGGACGAGGGCCGCCTCACGGATTCCCACGGCCGAACGGTCGACTTTACTAACGTGGTGGTGATCTTGACGTCGAACATTGGCGCCGAGTTTTTGCTGCCATCGGCTGGCAATGCCTCACCGTTGTCGCTGGACAGCATGGACCTGCAAAGTCCGACCAAGAAGCCGCGCTTGATTGACGAGCCAAGTCGAGGTCAGTTTGAAGCCCAAAAGAAGAAGGTGTTGGCCACTCTGCAGCGCACGGTGCGCCCGGAACTGCTCAACCGGCTCGACGACGTGGTGGTGTTTGAGCCGCTGGGCAAGGCGCAGCTGCGGGACATCGTCAAGTTACAGTTTCGGTCGGCTGAAGACCGCCTCCGCGAGAGCCACCAAATCACGATTGCGTTGACGACCCCGGCCCTGGATGCGATTTTGGCCGCCGCGTACGACCCACAATACGGTGCTCGACCGCTCAAGCGCTACATTGAAAAGCACGTGATCACTCAACTGAGTCGGTTGATTTTGGCCGGCAAACTCACGTCCAAGGCCCGCGTCCAAGTCGTGGCTTCCAACGAGTCGGACGGCGTCGACTTTGTCATTGAGAAAGCAGCCGCTCCCTAAGCACACCGACCTTGCTCCAAAGGTTTGGCTATTTACATTAACCCTGTATAATTTATACGTTTTTGTTGAAAATGCACCGGACTCGCGCTGCCGTTCGTCGTGGGTGCAATCCACTTGGCGAGGCTTCAAGTCGTGCGACCGATCCATTCCAGCCACCAAAATCTGCCAAGGCTGGTTGGTACAGTGCTGCGGCCCGCCACACGTCAGGTGCGACCGCTTCGACGACTGTTGTAGGGCCGAACGGCGGGGACATCGAGTGCGGCAAGTGGACGACCGCAGCATGGGGCGCGCTTCCAGTCGTTTCAACTAACAAGAGGGCCACGAAACCGACCGGCGTGACTCCAGTGTTGGACCGATGAGCTTGCAGCCCCTGCAGAGTCCGTTGAAACCTTCGGCCCTGTCAACCTTTGCGGCCACCACCGTCAGCCCCACATCCACGCCACTCGGAAGCGTCCGACCAACTGCGTTGAATGTGCTCCAAGCGCCGATGCATGAACTCGCGAGCTTGTGTCCATTGAAGCCACAACCATCGGCTCTGGCATCATTTGCCGCGACATCTCCATTGAAACAGCCGACGCCGGCGTCAGCCCTTTCGTCGTTCGCGGCAAAAGCTGCGACGCCCGCGCATTCTCCAACCCACTTGTCGCCTGTAGCTCCGTCGGCGCTGTCACCCTTGGCATCGTCGGAAGCACTGGCTCCACTCAAGAGACCATCCGCGCTGGCGTCGTTCGCAGCTCAGGACGTAGCCCTTGTTTCGTCAACACGACCAACAAATCATGTTCAGAATCCTCGCGGCGCAAGTGGCGGACGGCCCTTGGCCTCTCTCGGGCTCCACACGAGTTCACAACCTGACGAGAAGGCACGATCGAGGGACGACGGTGACGCTGGCGACGACAAGGAAAAGGAATCGATATCACCGACGTTTGCCGAGGCAAAAGATATCAAGTCGACAAGGCCACAAGAGCCCAGACTCCACCACGAAGATGAGTCGCCGGATGAGAAATCGACTGGTGATGAAAACTCCGACAAGGAAGATTTGCCGAGTGACGAGATCGAGTCGGCGGCGAGCGACAGCGACGATGCCAAAGAGAGCAAGCTACGTTGGAAGGCATATTCTTGCAAAAAGGGGGACGGCCATCCGCTCGACCAGAAAAGTTCCATGCGCGGCGGCACAACCCGGACTTGCCCACCTCCGTTATCGTTCCCCATCCAACAAACCAACGGCGACCGCATCTTGCTCGCGATGGTAAACGAAGACGTGGACGAATTGAAGCGCTTGCTGGACACAAGCAGCATGGGCTCCCTCGGCGCGATTCGCGACAGTTTCGATCGGTCCGTCATGCACTATGCCGTCGGGATTGGTGCCGAATCCATGTGCCAACTCGTGCTCGGGTTCCCTCAAGCGTGTGGGTGTGCACCGACCAGCCCGTCCAGGCATCGAGACAGTAGCGCCATGCATCGCCAGCATTCTCCAACCCATCGTCGCCGCGACAACAGTCCAAAAGCAAAGGCAGCGACGGCAAGCTCCAATCCGAACGGAGATGACGCCGCGGGGTTGGCCGTCTTGTTGTTTGGTCTGTTGTTGCCCGTCGACAACCGCCGTCG
>NW_008580149.1:2295688-2361812 GCF_000520115.1 Aphanomyces invadans
CGCCATGCGATTGCGTGGTGCTTTCAAATGGGGTGTGGCGCCGACTATGATGAAGGCGACGTGGCTGCCGTCATCGAGGCTGCCGCCGACAATTCGATTCGAAAAGGTACGCGGTGTGGGGCAGTTTGTGTTTGATGGGTGTGTTTGCAGTGGTCGTGGATGGGTTTGAGCTGGTCGATCGCCAACGCCATGCGTCGCCCAAGAAATCAGGCCAGCCCAGAGTAGTGTCGATCCAGCCTCGCCTCGAGTTCTTGACCCAAACAGACATGAACGCTCAGTCCGGGTCGCTGCTGCAGTCGTCTTTGCACAAGGTGCGTTCGGTCGGCATGCCGCTTGGAATAGCACTGCACACTCGATGCAGATTGCTCAACTTGGGCAAGTGGAATCGTTGGAGGTCGCTCTGGATCGACACATCGACGTCAACGCGGTCGACGCGAATGGATGGACAGCATTGCACGTACGACTTAATCCTCTCTCCGTCGAAATCGACGGCCAGCGACGAAGTTGAGTGTTGACTTGTGGTAGTACTGTGCGGCCGACATGCATCATCTCGATGCCACAGCAGCCATTGCGACGACACTGCTCCTATGCGAAGGAATTGAGCCGGATGTTCGATCCATGCAAGGGCGAACCCCGCTTCACGTTGCTGCATCCACAGGGCGCGACGACGTCTTGCAGCTCCTCCTTCTTCACGGTGCAAATTCCCATTCCCTCGACGAGCATGGTATGTCCCCGCTGCATGCGGCTGCTCAATCGGGCCACGTATCCGTGGCGGAGAGGCTTCTGTTGCATTCCGCCGCCAACGACTCACCAAGATCCACGCGGCGCAGTCGGCACTCGACCACCAAGCAAAACCCTCTCCATCTCGCAGGTAACACACTGACAAATCTGCGCATGCAAAGGACGGTGCGAATAGCAAGCGCTGGCCACAACAGCATGGTACAACTATTGTGTGCGTGGGACGCTGAAGATCGCCAGTGGACCGATGAAAAGGACTGCCACGGTCGTCTACCTGTGCAACTCGCTAAGACAAAAGCCACCCGCGATGCATTCGTGGTAAAGTGGACGTCATTACGAGCTATGGGGCAAGCAAGGAGCCTGACGCAGCCTGCGTAGAATGTGCGGCAGGCAGCATTTGAAGGAAACCCCGATGCATTCCAAGCGTGTCTGCGAACGTGCTGCCGTCACGATCTGGCGCCAACTCCACGCACGCACAAATCCTTATTGCATCTTGCTGTACGCTTGTTTGTGCAGCGGATTCTCAACGTCGTGGCCAGGTGATGGGGTTTACACGAGAAGTCGCGACTCAAGCAACCATCCAACGGTCTACACCCGATGCAAGTCTTGGAAAACGTGAAGCGCGATTTGGCCAGACGATTCGACTCGCATGGCGTGCTTTGGCCGACGTCCAAGAGCGTCCGCTTGCTGGAGACGACGTGGGCATGACCCCGCTCATGTTGGTCGCCGCCACTGGAAATGTACGACCACCGACTGCATGGACGTCATGCTGCCGCGACCGTAGGTATTTCTCGCCCAGGAACTCGTTCGAGCAGCACGACAGGATTGTTTGGAAGCGACGGACCAACGAGGAAACACTGCGCTCCACTACGCATACGCCTACTGCCACGTACGTTTGAGCGGCGAGGGTTGACGCGCTGAGCGTTCCCGATAGAGTTCGATGGCACGTTGGATTGAAGGCCAAAGCGTCGACCTTGCGGTGAGGCACTGCCAGGAATCCGTCGATTCACAGCACATTCATCACAGGCGGTGGAAAATAACGACCAGCGCACGCCGTTGGACGTGTCTGGATTCCGCCGTAAAATTCACCCCGAGCCCGTTCGCGTCGGGTATCATGACAAGACGAAAGACGACGATGCCAAAGATGATTGACGAAACTGCGGGGGTATCAGAGCGGCACGTCGGGCTCAGTCGCGCGATGCATGCCTCGTCGTTACCGCATGCACACGACATGATCGGGCCTTCGCCACGAAACGTATCAAGCCGACTGCTTTGGAGCAGAGCGTAGTCTTTCTCTGTTGCATGACGGGGTGCCCCCACGATTCATGCCATGACATGCACATCTTGCCATCGTACGAAGAAGGGGAATGGCTTGGATTGGCGCCACTTGTTGTGACGATCGCTGGCATCGTGGCAAGCAAGCGGAAGGCTATGCATGGACGAGTGTGATGGCGCCGCCGTTCGATGCGGAATGCCTTGGCGACGTCGTCAACGCAATGCGTGTAGTAGTAGGAGTAGTAGAAGAAGGTGGAGGTGAAAGGATTTTCTCGTGAAAACGTATGGCATGTTGGTGAGTCTACAGCACTTGCGAGCGGTGGCAGCGTCGCCTTCTGGATCCCATTGAAAAGGTACCGACCTTTACGACTGCTTCTGCGGCGCGACTGCTCTTCATACCCCCCCCAACCAAATCGTCGAGCACCTTCCTCAAGGGTACAGCTCGCCATTGCTCGTGCATCATGGATTCCTATCCAAAGTCGCTCGGACCACGATGGTCGATGTTCAACCCTGCATTCGAATCTCAAGATTCAATGCGAGTGAATGGATGCATCCATGGCGAGGCTTCCAATTCAACCGTCCCAGATCCTTCATGGAGCGAACTCGTGCCATCTCGACCCCCGACGCATGGAACGATCTCAACCGCTTATGTCGCTATTGCCTGCGTTCTCCTTCGACCTCAACCTGGCGAAGGAAGAGTTGTCGGAATGCATGTGTGTGCATGCGAAATGTGTGTCGAAATTCGGTTTTTTTCGGTCGTAAAATCGATTGTATATCCGTCTGGCACTGGGACAAACATACCTCCTCACGTGTCTGTCACAACGTGCTGACGTACACAACGCTCGAGCGCTCCATCGATTCAGGTATCGACGTGCCGCACTCCTGCAAAGCAAGTACTTGACTGAATTCTTGCGGCAACAAGGCACAACACATCCTCGGGACAGACAAACCAACCATTCAACTGTCATGGATAGCTGGGTACAGCTTCTCCGAGCGAACGAACGCGAGACGTCAACAGTGCAAAGTACCCAAACAAGGTGAAATAGATGGGAAAAATCCCATAGGATGCGCCGTCAACGCACAGCCCTCCTGACTCACTACCAATCCCTGTTTGCATCAGACAAATCGAACGGCACTTTATGAGGGTTGCCATTAAACCCTGCACACTTATTACATAGACGACGACCTGCCCATGGCACTGGGATGGCGACATGGGCGGCGCATGGTGGTCGACCGGACACACCCCAAGTGTTTCGCCGTTTCGTGAGGATTTTGCCTACTCCTGATCCACCGAGCGTGCCCATCGTTCAGGTTGTAGTTGGTTTCTCCCCATTCCGAGGGTTTGTCCCGAGATTCCTTGTATTCAATGAACCAATCAAACCATTTAACACATGCATTGAAAAACGCGTTTTTCGTAGAAGAGCGTAGTGTTGCTGGTCATCCTGCTTCAGTCACTTCCCAACGAGCCGCCCGTGTGCCAGAGCAATCGCCGCCGCCGTCGTCACTGCCGCCGCCGCCGACCCCTCCGACACCAGCATGAGCACCAACGAGACCCGTCACATCAACGACCCGATCGGCGACGCCATGCAGTACGAACCCGAGCCAGAAACGAAGACGATCCTTGTCGTCAACGACAACCTGCCAACTAACATCAACGGCGTCGTGACCGTGTTCAAGAACATTGAGCGCATCGCACTGCGCGACGGGTACAAAATTATCTACATGAACCCGACCGAGTTTCCCCATTTTGACTGCCCCGGGTACCCCGACATCAAACTGTCGCTCCCGTTCGGAATCGACGACAAGATCGCCAAGATCAACCCGGACTTTATTCACATCGCGACAGAAGGGCCACTTGGTCTTGCCACGCGCTTCTACTGCGACAAGCGCCAAATCGGATACAACACGGGCTACCACACGAAAATCCCCGAGTACCTCCAAGTCATGTATGGCATCCCAGAGAGCTTTGGGTACGGGTACCTGCGGTGGTTCCATCGCAACTCGGGCCGCGTGCTCACGACGACCGCCACGATGGTATCAGAGCTTGAACACCACGGGTTCCTCAGCTACATCAAACCGATGACGTTTGGTGTGGACCGCTCCATCTTCAAGAGTTCACTGCGGCAGCAGGACAACCCCAAGTTCAGCAACTTGAGCCGCCCGATCCTCCTTAGTGTCGGACGTGTTAGCAAAGAGAAGGGTCTGGACGATTTCTGCAGCGTCAAGTACCCCGGCGCGACCAAGATTGTGGTCGGCGATGGCGCGTACCGCAAAGAGTTGGAGCGCAAGTACCCCGATGTGATATTTGCCGGCTTTCAGACGGGCGCAGCACTTGCCGAGTACTACGCGCATTCAGATTGCTTGGTGTTCACAAGCCGAACAGACACGTTTGGAGTCGTCATCATCGAAGCGCTCGCGGTGGGCACTCCTGTCGCTGGGTACAACGTACCGGGCCCCAAGGACATCTTGGAGCCGGGAGTCACGGGGTACATGGGCGCCAACATGACGGACAACATTGCAAAGTGCCTTGCGCTGGACCGCGCCAAGGTCGAAGACGCCAGCAAGTGCTGGTCGTGGGACCAGTGCTGGGAGATTTTCCGGCGCCACTTGATCAAGCGCACCGAGCGCCTCACGTACGACTACTCGGTGTAGCTGCACGGCCGGGAGGATGCTCGTGAACGTATTAATATAAGGTGTGTTGTATCCCGGTTGAATACTTGGACGAATATGCATGCGCAGCGAGCATAGAAGGTAGCGATCAATGGAGAGTGCCGTCGAAGGGCAAGAGGATGATGTGAAGGCGCTGTATAGCTGTCATGCCTCCCCCGCTGCTCGAAGAACGCATCGAGTCCAACGGCGGGGGTTGGGTCGACAACGCCAGGTGATGCCGTGGTGGAATGGATGTCAACGCAGGCAACTACGCTACATCGATGCGTCCGCTGCAGCTGCACAAGGAAGGTACAGGAACACTGGCTTCGAATACGAGCCATGAATATACTGGTGGCATCCCATCCACGCTCCAAGACTCGACCAAATCGGCCGATCAAGCACCACTACCAAAGTTGACCGGCCGCATGTCGTTACCGACCGTCGATTCTATCACAGAGCTCGTGGAAGCCCGTTTCGAGTACAGACCTAAAGAACGTCAATGGGCATGCTGGAAGACTAGAATATTCTTGAGTGGATGCCTCATGCGAGAGCTGTCTACGACGACGTCGGGCGCTCGACACCTGCCATCGCCGCAACTCCGCCATGGAATCGACCAAATTGCTGTCGCGGGAATTCCGGACAGTCGAATTATCCGGAAACTTGTCCCCGCCGCAATCCAAAAGCAATCGCAGACGTCGAGCAGCAACTTCCATGAGCGACTCCCCGCCGCCACCGCCACCGCCTCCTCCTGCATCACCGAAAGAATCAGTAGCGCCTCCACCACCTCCACCTCCGAGCGATGCCCCAACACCTCCATCTCCTCAACCTCCAGCGGCAGCAGCATCCGGACCTCCACGTTTAGGTCGATCGAGTTCGATCGTGCCGGCGCCATCGTCCAAACTTCTCATGTATGCTCCGTTGGACGCACCAGACGATTTGGATCGGAACTGGGTGTGGCATTTCATGACGGCACAAAAGCACCTGGTCCATCCTGGGGACCTCGCGAGCTACGACAAGTGGCAAGCAGTCGAGGGATTTGAAAAGCACACGGCAATCGTGTACGGCTTGCTCACGGACCACAAGGAGATGTACTGGGGATTGCTTCAGAAGCTCTGGGCCGCAAATACTGCTCTGAAGGACAAGTCGTTGCAAGGACTCCACGCGCTCATCGACATTCGTTTCCTCCGCCTCACGTCTTCATGCCGCGCCAACTTGCTCTGGCTCCTTGAGCAGTGCATCCGCGACGGCATCAATGTCGACGCGCTCTTGATCGTTTTCATGCGGTACGCTACTGCTTAGGCCCTTCTCGCCAAACTGATGACAGCGCATGGTTCCAGGTACATCGGAGTCCCGTTCGGCGAAATCGAGCCACAGCCGCTCGAGTGGCTCGTGCGGGTATTGAAGTCCCATGCGATATGGGATTCCATCGTTCCCCACGTTACGTTCACCCTGCTGAGCATCGTCCCCGATCTCCACACGGCAAAACCCGTGCGTCGTCGCCCATTCATTCCGTCGATCCCTTCCGAGGATTCATTTGGCTCTTCATCGTTAGGGTCATGCTATAACTACTCAAGTGATCCAGCAGGTGGTGGCGCTGCACGCCACCCATGCAAGCGCGATGGCTCTGGGCGGGCGCGAGCTCGTCCGACTTCTGGACGATGCGCGGGAGGTTAGGCCATCCTCGACATTACACTCGAATCCTGCGTGTTGATCGCCAGCTACCTGCGTTAGATTCCTGAGCTGGCGCCGATTCTGCAGGCAATGCAAACCAGTCCGACGCCGCTGCTTCCAACGCCGCCCAAATTCGTTGTGTCCCGTCTGACATTCAAGATGCACGAGCAACTTCGATTTGTCCTGGACAAAGTCGCGCACGTGTCGGCCCATCGGTACCAAAAGTGGTTCCAGGCATCGTTCTTGCACGTCCAGCCGAGCGACGGCCGCATTGCCGACATCGTCCGGTGCGTTCTCGCATGACGTGTCCTGCGGTTGTTTGCCCACTGTCTACTTTGTAGGTTTGTGTGCGTCGTGCACCAACCGACCAACCAGGCCGTGGAAGCAAAGATGACGCCGCGATACCACATCCTGGGCTGGCTGCTGCTGCTCAAGTACGCGCGCTCGGACGCCACTCGCGCCTCTTTGCTGCATTCCACTGATGGATGGCGTTGTTGTAGCAAAAGCCCGTCGGCCAAGGCCCGCGTGCTCCACGCGATGTTTTTCGACTTTTTCAACTACTCCCAAGACGTCCCCGTGCTGCATTTGGAGCCTGCGATGATGCTACTCGTACGTTCGATCTCCAAGTGGCGCAGCGCTCGCAACCTGCCGCTGTCCATAGCTGAAATCGACCAAAAATCGAAACCATGCCATGGTCCAAGACATCGTGACCTTTCTCGTCACCCGCATGGAGCAGTCGCCAGACGTCGCGGCCAAGGTGTCTGCCGCCATCTCGGCGCTCATCAAGGTCGGGATGATGCGGAATCTCGTACCGCTCGTCGACTACCTCCACGAGTTCAACCCGACCCTTGGCAAGCAGTGCCAAGACTTGTTGCCGGCGCACTTTAACGCACGGCCACCAGGTGCCTGGCTACGTTTTGAACGATGTCGCGACGATTGCTCAGGTCGCGACCGACTCGGTAGGAAATACCGCGCATTCAAACGTGACGGCATCGCCAAACCACTCGAACTCGCCGCTGCACAACGCGTCACTGCCCCCGCGTACGCACGCGTCGCCGCACTCGTCGCCGCAGCACTCGCACTTGACGTATCCACGACCGACGTCGTCGCCGCAGCGGCCAAACGTGTCGCCCAAGTTTCCATCTCCGTCGTCTTCCCCGACAACTTCGCCGAACCAGCGGCGGGCTCCCACGTCGTCGCCGTCCGACGACGGCGATGCCGGAGCCAACTGGACCGAGCAATCGTTCCTGGACGATCGAAAAGCTGGTCAGCTGTCGCCCCATCGGCCCGTGGAGGTACCAATTGCTGCGACACCCACGACCGTCCTGGTCATCCCCGAGTCGTTGCAAGCATTTCAAGACGTCGTGGTTGCGCTGCAGCTAGTTCAAGTACGGTGTTTGGATGGTGCGTGCGGCGCTGACTGCGTGTAGAGCGATGTGGAAAAGATGATTCCAGCGTTGGCCCACGTCTTGTCCATGTGGAGCCACTTGCCCAATGCCGTGGCCATCAGCGCCGACCTCGGTGGCCTCGTCTACAAATGCTTGGAGCGGTCGTTTCTCACGTCGACGACTATGCCGCAGTTTGTGCTCGATCAGTGTTTGCAACGGCCGCCGCAGCTGTATCTGCCCCTCTTGCACGTACGTCGAGTCGGAGACGATGCATGGCTTACATGTCGATCCAGGGCATGTACAAGCAAGACTCGGTGCTGTCGTCCCGCCTCCTCGCCCACTGCTGCATCCACGACAACTTGGCGCCGTACGTGTCGTTTTGCGAAGTCCTCGGCCAAAGCGACATCGCGCATGCCATTCTCCAAGACGTTGGGTTGTGCGCGCACTTGGACGAAGCGTGTGCGCTCGCGTGCTCGCTCTTGCAGGTAGAGAGAGACGACGCACGTCCTGGACATTTACTTGTTTCACGATGGCGTTGTCGCCGCTGCCTGCTCGTGTCTCGAAATGTTTGGTGGCGTCGACCGCATCGAGTGGATCGATTGTTTTTTTCGTCGGTTTAACTATCCATGGCGCAGGTGCCGTATGCAGGAAATGTCGCGGTTGAAACCACATGCCTTCGCGTCGTACCATATCTGTTTCAACATGCCCCTGCAGCGTACATGCCGCGCGTCGACGCCCTCGTTCGCGCGCTTGTGTCGGTCGCGACGCCGACGATGCTCGCCAAGCTCAGCATGCGCTTGCTTCTCAAGGACTTTTCCATGTTTCGCGACCACCAAATCACAAACGTGCTCGTGAGCTCGCTCCAGTGGAACTCGTGGGAGCAGTGGGGCGTATGGGAGCTCGTCGCGTCCGAGTGGGAGGCCAAGAAGAAAGACAAAGGTACCGACGTCCGTGGCTGCCGGCGTCATCACTCACGGCGTTTGCAGCAACTGTGGCCGCGCTGCGAAAAGTGCTCGCGTGCGTCGACCCGCACACGCACGGCGAAGCTCTCAGTGGCATCTTGCGGCTGTTGGTGCAAGTCACGCCCGACATGGCGTTGTTTCATTGCGTGATCAAGCTGTCGGATGCATTCGATCCGTTTCCATGCAGGTGCGTCTGGGAATTGCAAACGGTATATGGCTGGCATGCCATGGCCGTGTGTGCCTCGCGTGGGGTGGACAGTTTGTGAGGTTGGCATGTGCGACGTAGTGTGCTATCGATCTGGTCAGACAAGGCGCTCGCGACCGTGCAGTCGTTTCTAGTCGTGGTATTGCGGGAAAACCAGGGCAAAGATGCGCTCGACGTGTGTCGGCAACTCAACAAGGTGCCGTCGACAAACGCATTGCTCCAAGACTCGGACATTCGAGCGGCGCTGCTCTCGTTGCTCGGAAACGATCCCACGACGGGCGAGTCGTTTCCCGTGCTGTTTGGACAACTCGCGTCGGCAGCGGACACGACCACCGCCACGTCATCGCACGGCGCCCCCGTCGCCAAGAAGCCTCGCCTTGACCCGCCACCATCGCTTTAACTTCGATGACATCGTCTGCAATATCTCCTAGTGCCGTGACCGACGCGCATCTCTCGCCTTGATTGTGTCGCATGAGACATTCGTAGCATGTCCCGCTTGGCACGAGTTGGAAGCCCGACCACGTCCGCGCGCATCTTGGCACGCGTTCACCGTGCACTGGCGGCAGCAGAGCGATGGCATGCACGAAAGGAACGATTCTGTCTTGTTATATTGAGGGGCGACAGTCGAGCTATGCCGTGTGCGGCCTTCGGTCGACCATCGCGAGCTCGTGAAACTTGACGACTTCGTCGTAGATGCGACCTGGTCACAGGCAATGGTCAGTACATCGTCGCAAGCATCGTCGCGCCGCACGTTTGTGTTGGTCCCGAGTAAATTGATGGTCGTCGTTTTCGTTGGGCATGTCGAGGGGCGTTGCCGTTGTGATCTAGTTCGACAGTCCGTCCCATGCTGTCGTCATGCATGCCGCGAACGTACCTCATGCGAGTGCAAGTTGGGGACTTGCGCCAAGAACGGATGCGCGAGGGCTTCGTCCACCTGATCCCATCGTCACCATGGCGACTCGATCGGACGCACGCACCGTCAAGCGCTTCGCGGGATTGAATTGCAGCAGCTGACCAAGCAGGTCCAGCGCTTCCGGGGGCGCGCCTGGGTATTTCTACACACGTTCGATGACACCGACGGAACAACGGTTGAACGTACGTCTTGTAAATTCACGGCAACTTTCTTGGGGATTTGGCGCAAGAGCGGCGCAAAGGTCGTAATGTGCGCAATGTCGTCCTCGTCCGGCGTCCCAATCACGTTGAAAATGACAAACAGTTGGTCCATTTCTTTCTTGTACGTTTGTGTGTCGGTCGGGCTCAGCGTCGTGCACGACCGTCCTGGGAAGAGCGGCTTCCGATTCTGCCACGGGAGACCCATATCGTGATCTCGCCATGTCGACGACGACGCGGGCGTACCAAATAATGCTGGCAGTTCTCCGCTTGCATGTTGAGCAGCTCGCCAAAGATGCACCCAATGCTCCACATGTCGACGGCTCGGCCGTAGTCCTGTTGTCGGCGCCCATGACCATGGACCATGCATCACGGGGACACTTTACCTGGAGCAAGATGAGTTCAGGGGCCCGATAATACCGGGACACGACGTGTTTGGTCATTTGGCGGTTGTACTACGCAATGTCAGAGCCACCGTGCGATGGATCGTGCCAAATGGAGCCATCACGGAAGCTGCCACTCACACACGGTCCAGACGACGTGATGTGCGTACCTTGCGCGTGATGCCGCTCGCGCCATGGTTTCCTGCGGTCACGGGGGAATCGGAGGCATGTTGGGCAGCCGCGTGTTCCGCGGTCAGGTCGCCATTCATGTCTTTGTCCGTGGCGGGATTCGTCGCCGTCGTTTGGTCCGGGAGA
Organism: Aphanomyces invadans; assembly: GCF_000520115.1. Taxonomy (NCBI): domain Eukaryota; phylum Oomycota; class Saprolegniomycetes; order Saprolegniales; family Verrucalvaceae; genus Aphanomyces; species Aphanomyces invadans. The sequence continues at coordinate 2,306,385 of NW_008580149.1, forward strand.
CACACTCGAGCGAGACCAAAATCGCAGATCTAGGCCGCGACAGTCATGCAGGTACAGATGGGACGGTCGAGAGTACCTTGAGGCTGAGCGTCTCATTGAGGAGGATGTTGGCTGGTTTCAGGTCGCGGTGGACGATGGCGCATTCGTGCATGTGCTTGACGCCTTGCAACAGTTGATGCAAAAACACTTGAACGTGACGAATGTTGAGGTACTGCGGGAGGCAAAATAACTTTTGCAGGTCCGTGTCGGCGTACTCAAACACGAGGTACAGATCGCGGAACGAGTCGTAGTCCTTGGGCGGAATCACGTCGATCATTGTGACGAGGTTGCTGTGGCGCACATGCCGGAGGATGTAGATCTCACGAAAGAGGCGAATGCAGTCCTGCGCACGGTCAAAGACGTTGATCACGCGCTTGATGGCTACGCGCGTATTGCGGACGGTGTCGTATGCTTCCGCCACCTACACGACCACATGAGCACACAAGAGAGAGGCCAAGGCAGGTGGTTGTACCTGACCGTACGAGCCTTGGCCCATGGGCCGCACGAATTTATACTGGTCGCCACACTCCCACGTGTCAAAGTTCCACAGGCGCGCGGTCTGCTGCTCGAGCATCGCCACGTCGTTCGTGGACGGAGGTGGCGCACGCGAAGGAGGAGGCGGGCCACCGTTGGTCTGGTACGACGATGTCGTTGGGTACGGGTGCGACGACCTTGGCGGCGGCATGGGATGGTGATCCATGCTGGTCTTGCGACGCTGGAGTGGGGGATGATGCATGTCTGGCGACAGAGGAGTTGGCGCCATATACGCGGATGGACCGTACGGGGTTGGGGCGCAATACGTGTCGTGGTCGTGCTGGTTGTTGCTACGCATCATGTGCATCGTAGGGGACGGCGTTGACGTTGTGCTGGCAGGCTGGATGTGGTCCGACGACTTCATCTTTTTGATGCCGACATGCACTCGCGACGACGCTGTCACTGAGGGGACCACAGGAGGTACGTGTGTAGACTCCTTGTCCCCTGACGGCATCGAGTCTTCGGAAGCGCGGCGCTTCGATGCTGTCTTCGCCATCACGTGACCTCCGTCCGTCAATCCGCCGTGGAATAGCGCTCAAAAGAAGTTGGACCAGGCCGCCAGCTGGTGCCCAATCAGCGACAGGCGAGGGAAATCACTTGACATTTGTATACCTGCGCATGTTTCATTCACACGCCGCCCTATGGATGGAGAAACGAAATTGCATATTTGTTTCGCCGACACATACCATGAAACAGTAACGTGGACCAGATCATGTCTATCATTTCGATTCCATACTCGAATCAAGTGTATTTTATGCTGACTCGACAATTCGAAGCATAAATCGCACCTGACAACACTGCGCCGCATACAGTACAATCTGTCTGCTGAATCCTGAAGGGAATAATGCACAGGCGCGGCGCGCGCCACGATGGCCCCGAGCTAGGGTACGAAGGAGTGGGCTGTGCGAGGGGTGGAGGACAGATCGGTGTCGTACTGGTGGCCCCTGCACCCGCGCGACGAGCGTTCCGCGTGGGCCATGCTGTTTTGGCGACGTCATGTTAGGCTGAACGCTCACACACACTTGCATGGAGCGAGGAGGTGAATGGCGTGAAATGGAGGATGGCATTCAGAGCTGATTGAAAAGTGGCATTTACGACAATGTTGACTCGATGGAGTGCAAGCGCTGCCGACGACAAGGAGTACTGCAAAGGAGGACCTGAACAAAGTCTCGTCCATGGCGTCCATTTGCATTATGGCATGTCTACCGAGTCTGCATCATCCCGTTCGAAGTGCATGACGTGTTTATTCGCCCTTGATGCACGTTACAATCCTAGACACGAGTTGGGTTGAGCACAGGCACGAGCAAAACTGGAGTACCAGTCGAATCCTTCGAACAGGCCCGACCCTTTCGTCGCCGTAGTTTCCTTGATGCTCCACTGTCGATTCCGAATGTCCGAGAGTCCCATGGCTTCCGAGATCTATACGCTCGTCGGATGAGACGGTGGGATTGTTGGCGGGACCAACGAACCTGTGCAGCGTTGAGGGCACCTCGTTGATCTTGTTTGTTGGCAAACACAAGCAAAATCGAGTCCTTAAGCTCTTCTTCTTCGAGCATCGCGTGCAATTCCTGCTTGGCAATGTTGAGTCGATCGATGTCAGCCGAATCGACGACGTAGATGATCGCGTCCGTGTTGGGGTAGTAGCACCGCCAATACGGCCGGATGCTCGTTTGGCCACCCAGGTCCCACACTTGGAACTTGATGTTCTTGTACTGCATTGTCTCTAAATTGAACCCGATCGTGGGCACAGTTTGCTCGATCTCCTCTGCTTGGAGACGGTCTACCCTTCGTCGGCGGCGTCGGTCAAGATGGTTCATATCGAGAGAGTTCAATGCAACGTACATAAGATAGTGGTCTTTCCAGCATTGTCGAGGCCCAAGATGAGGATGCGGACCTCCTTGCTCCCGAAGAGCGACGCGAATACCTTCGAAAACAGGATCCCCATGCCGCGCCCGCCACGTGCCGCGCTGCCGCCGAAGAATGAAAAATGCCGAGCACGAATTCCTCGCCCAATCAAATTGCGAGGGCGTCGCAGGAGAAATGTGTACGGCGACCACAGTATTATCTCGCAAAGGTATTACAATTCGATTTGTCAAATTTTATCCTAAATACCGTCCTTTCTCACCTGAACTTCTATGCATTTACATATGTCATGTACACCCTCCCATTCGAGTTTCGCTCAACCGACGCCACGATCGCCATGGGCAGCACCGCCGCATGCGGCGGTTGAGCAGAAGCAGTTCACGTTCGACGAGGGAGCTCAAGCTCACGAAAGAGGATGAACTATCTGGCGTAGGAGCAGCTGCTTGTTGCGACGATGAATAGTTTGGAGGTCTTTTTACTTTGTACGACGTACCCTTGCCGTGGAATGTCAGGCTCACATTCCAGAGTTGGTTTGAGCTCATATATCTTGACGACATGCCAACCGTTGAAGCATGCTAGAGCTTAAATATGTGAGGCTCTAGGACTTTATGACGACACGTGAATCAAGCACGCAGTGGCCAACTCAGGCTGCTGTCGCAAACGTGTCGCTGGGCTACACACCTCGTCTGACCTTCGTTTCATCGACTGCAGCGTTTGCAAGAGGTTAGCAAGGCGTGAACCTTTTGGGTCGGAGCTACCCAGTCAGCGAAATGTCCCTTCTAATGACTGGCATCGTTCCCCATGGCACTTTGGACTGGTGGCCATACTGCAGACTACGCAGTCACGAGGTGGCAATTCAGATAGTCGATCGCACTGAAGACTGCCATATTCTCTGATTGCCTCTCGCGTGATTGCACTGGGGTCTATCGACGCTAGAGCAGTCGACTTGGTCCCCCAGCGCTTACACCGCGTGGATGCTAGCTACGTCTCGATGGACCGGCATCATTCCACCGCGCCGTCGGAATTTTGTGACGGTTCCGACTGCCGACAGTTCAACTACACCAGCCAATCATATGACAAGCGTTTCTAATTTCCACCAATCAGAGCGCGTAGAATGTTTCGGTCACGGTTGATTTTCTGGGTGTCTAAGTGTCATTTTCGAATTGGCGCCACGTCGAAGCACACCACAGCGATCTAATGCCGTCGGTCTTGCGTCCTGTGCATACCGCGAGGCGACCCCACCCTGCGAACCAAGCACACGCGGGCGTGGATACGTCAAAAGCGGCTCTGCACCTCGCCACGGCTATCTTGAACAACCAAGTCGAGCCCCAAGTTCCAACATCGTTGCAACCTCCGTTATCCATTGTCCATCAGGTTCCTCAAAGCGGGTGTACATCCTCAATCACATCTACGTCAAGCAATGGCGAACCTTTCGGAACAATCCTGGGAACCTTCGAAGGCGTCGACGTCCGATCATGTCTACTTCCCGACAACAAGAAAGCGCTAGACATGGACAAAGCATCGTATCAAGGATTTTGCACCGGGGTGCAATGGCAATGCGTCGAACTGGCACGAAGATTCCTTCTGCAGCATTACCACGTCACATTTGACTGCATCCCCACAGCCCACGACATTTTTGACTCTGCGGTTTTCCGACACGCCTCGTCGCGCGCGCTGGTCCGAACGCTGAGGGTACCTCATGGCGTCGCCACGACCCCGCCGGCGAAAGGTTCGTTGCTGTTGTGGAAATCGGTGGGTCGTCATACCCCGACAGGCCATGTCGCAGTTGTCGTTGACGCCACAGACACCCACGTGGACATCATCGAGCAGAATTTTTATCACATGAAGTGGCCGGAGGGGCGGCGATATTCACGGCGACTCCCCGTTCTACCGTCCCCCGACGCGTATGTCCTCGCGACGCAGTTTGACGACGAAGAGTATCATGGTTGGGTCACAATAACGTAAATGCTTCAAACGATACCAGTGTATCAGCTACACCAGTTGGTCAATCGGCGCCACGACGTCCGTTTGAGTCGGGTCGCTGCGAAAGATAACGTGGGTAGGATCACGGAAGAAAGCATGTACAATGTTGATGCCTCCACTACGACAACGCAAATATCAATAACAAGCGACTGAGGCGACGAGGAATACCTGATGCCGATGGCAGTGATGAGTGAGGGCAGGAGGAAGAACGAGAACACAACTAGTGTGGCTACGATGGAGTACTTCATGAATGTGGTGGCGTACGGAGGATTGGATTGAGTCCAAATACCTGCAAGCATGGCGTAGACGAAGTGTTCCTCTTTGAATCCATTCTTGTTCAAATGCTGAAGATGCTTGCGCTGCACGATGAACGCTCCCCATGCACCACCGGTGGCAAGGACACACAGCAATGACCAAGGATGAAACACGAGCGTACAGAACAGCACGACGGTGAAGAGCATGATGTAGTTGACGACGAAATATTGGAGGTTGTGTTGCAGTCGCGGAGCAATCTGCGGCGGCGTCGGGATGTTGAACGGATGCGCTTCACCAACTCCCATGCAGCTGCACATTCGTCAGTGATGCGTTGTCCTCGGAACACGGAGAAAGGAGATGAACACACGTACACAAACACATTCCGAATCGCGTTCACGTGAATCCTCTGGCGAGCAGCACTCACAACCTGTCCCAAGATGCTGTGAATCTTGATGTCGTCCGAGTCCTGCTGCACACACGTTGCGGCCGCGTAGTCACTCCCCGCGGAGGCCTTGTGGCGCTGTTCCGGCCTTTGCTGCGCTTCTCCCATGTAGGACGGTTTTCGATTCGTTTGTGGAATTTTCCAACCGACGACGAAAATGTCGTCCATATTCGCAAAAATGACAAAACTCATACCTGTCAGAGTAGAATATTCGCACATTTTTACAGTTTTTCGTAAAATGATACTCCTTTCACTGCCGGTTAAAAGATTTATCGACACGACAATTTACGAAAGGTCACGACGAAGATGGCGGGAGCAGGGGACGGAGAACCCGCCGGTGGCTTAAAGGACGACGACGTGGTGGCGGTAGGCTCCATTTCGAACGTCCTTCGTCGCGCGTTCCTTAACTACTACACGGACGACTTTGACAAGAACTTGAACGCAGAATGGGCGGACGAGGCAACCGTGTCCCAACCGAGCGAGGTGGCGGACGCATCAGGTCAAGAAGGAGGAGGGCAGGAACCGGCAAATCAAGTTGAACAAGCAGAACCTCGTATTGCACCGGACCATCCCTACTTGGTGCATGCCAAGGAACGCGTGGCTTCGATTGAAGCCAACTTGCGGGAGAAGCTGACCCAAGCGTCCGAACTTATGGCCCTTCTCGAGTCCCGGCGGCAGGAAGCGGAGAAAAAGGACGAGCAGCAAGCTCGTGCCTTGATTGCTCAGGGCCTCGTCGTCAAGGCTCAGATTCCCATCGGACCGTCAAACTTCACGCTTCATGCGGACGAATTGATCCCGTTTGGCGAGTTTGCCAAGTCGCTCGTCCATGCTCGCGATTTGCTCCAAGCCAACCATCAACGCATGTTGGACCGGTCGGGCAACGGTCCTACGGCTCAAATGAAAGCGGCAAAAGCCGCGACAGAAGTCCCAGGGTACCTCGCATCCACAGCAAGTGTGAACATTCGGCGAGGAATGACGCTATCCAAAACCACCGCTCCCAGCCATAACACTATCGACGACAACGACGAAGAGTACGTGAGTGAATTTGTGGACGAGGCGGTGCCCCCGTCCCCATCCAAAAAAGTCGCGAAGGTGAAGAGGACAGCGCCATCGACGAAGCCACCGCCGTCACTCAGCACCGAAGCCAAGCTGCTCAATGACAGGATTCTCGCACGAATGCAGAGCACCCTCCAGTTCACACGCAACCCACGGTACGACAAATCGAACGACAAGATCCACGAACTTGCGTCGCCATTCTCGGTCGAGCCCAACCCTGTCGAGTTTACGTCGTACGACATGGGCGGCATCTACGAGCAACTCGTCCTGATCAAGAACGTGAGCACGTTGTCCGGGCGATGTCGCATCCTGCCCCCGTCGTCTGCGTTCTTCATGGTGGCGTCCGTGCTGTACCCGGACGCGTCCGGTTTGATTGCGCCGGGGTTGACCTGCCAGGTGCGCGTGCAGTTTGCCCCGGACACGCGCGCCGACTATAGCGACATGTTTCTTGTCATGGTGGAGACCCCAAGCGGGACAGACATCCCACTGCAAATCCCCCTGTTGGCACATCGCGACCCGCCGCAATTGTCGCTCCCCTCGACGCTCGTTGCGTCGTGCTGCCTCATCGGCGGCACATCCACGACGACCATTTCGTGCTTGAACTCGGGTGGCCGCGGCCGGTTCTGGTTTCTGTCCGAGGCAGATTGGGCCGTCGCCGACGCCCCAAACATCCTCGACACGATCCACGCGCTGCAACATCATCACACCAACGAGCTCTCGACCGGGCCATTCACGCTGTCTCCGTGCGACATGGATCTCGACTCGGGCGACTCGACGGACCTCACGCTCGTGTACACCCCCACGACGGTCGGGACCGAGTCGGCGACGTTTTACGTCGTGTGCGACAACTGCCTCGTGAAACCATTCAAGCTGGCCGGCCGCGGGTGCGAAATCGACGTTGCCCCGGTCACGATCAACCATGTCCCGATGGAAGTCAGTGTTGCGTCGATGGGGCCCCTCGACCGGCTGCTCTTTTCGCCCATCATGACGCATGCCACGGCCACCCAGACCGTTCAGATCATCAACCGCACGCCGCTGTCCCTTCCATTTGCGTGGGTCGTGGCGAGCCAAGCCGTCCAGCACGATGACAACAACGACGCGTCGGCCATCGACGTCCCGTTTGAGGTAACACCAGCACGCGGCGTCCTTGAGCAAGGCGCGGCCGCAACCTTTGTCGTTCGGTTCGCCCCGACTAAAGTCGACGCGTTCTGTGCCTTGGCATCGCTCACGATTTGCAACGTCCCGCCCCACTGTTTGCCTCGAGTGCCCCGGCCGCCGCAAAGGCAGAGTGTGGCACCGCTGACTACTGTCGCCGCGATCACGATGACGTTGGAAGGCGCGTCGATGCCGTCCGCGATTCAAGTGACTCCATGGATTGTTTCGTTCGGCGACGACTCAACGTTGGGCAACGAGGTGACCGCGCCGTTGGTGATGGCGAACGACGGCCCAACGGCCGTGGCGTTTCGATGGGGGCGCGGTGCGACCGAAGGGGCAACTTGCCATGTCTCGCCACGAGAAGGCGTCGTGCCAGCTTGCGGCACGGCTACCGCCATGCTCCACGTCACCCCGCATCGCACGGGGCCGTACGGGTTTCCGCTCGCGTGTTCTGTCGACAAGGACGCATCGTCCGAGGTGGTGGTGTGGGTCGAAGGGTTCGTGCCGCGGCCACACATTCGTCTGTTGGCCGCAGAGATCGATTTCGGACTCGTCAGCGTCGGCCACACCGCGACGCAAACGCTTCGCTTCCAGAACGACAGCCAAACCGTCGCCCGGTATCGCTTTGCCCACGTTGCGACCAAAGGTGGCGCGATCGTGCCGACGTTGAAGCGGTCCAATTCGACCGACTCGATGGCGTCGTCGAGGTTCTCGTACGTGAGCTCGTCCGATGTCAGCAGCACGAACGACGACAAGCCCGACGTGCCGCACAAATGCGTCATCGCGTTCGTCCCGGAGCACGGAACGCTGCAACCCGGCGAAGTCGGGACCGTCCAAGTCGTGTGTTCGAGCGGCAAGTACCCCGAGCGCTTTCGCGGCTCGTTTCAGTGTGAGCTCGTCGACGAGCCGTCGAGTGCCGCGTCGTGCATCTCGGCTCGCGGCGAGATTCAGTGCCCCCAAGTCTACCTCAGTCAAACCAAAGTCGCGCTCGGCACGACGTACATTGGCGTCCCCGTGACCCATGCCCTGTCGCTTGTAAACGTGTCCAACCTGCCCGCGCCGTTCAAGTGGGTCGAACCCCAAGGCAAGTCGAAAGCGTACTCGATCGAGTTTAGTCCGCGCACTGGAACGCTCGAGTCGAAGCAGTCGCTGGCGATCACAATCACGTTTACGGGGCGGGCGCCGGGGCTCACCGACGTGGTGTTTTCGTGCCAAGTCCGCGGTGTGTTGGTCCCTCTCGGGTTCGAGCTCGTCACGCTGCAGAAAGGCCTCGTCCTGTCGTACGACCTCGTCAAACCCGACGACAGTGTTCCCCATGGCGCAGTGTCGCCCGACGCGCCGGTCGGGTCGAGCCTCCCCAAGCTCCAGTTTGGCGAGGACGTGGCACTGTTTGCGCGCAAGTCGCTTCGCCTCGTCATTCGAAACCACAGCGGGATTCCAGCCAAACTCACGTTGGAAGCTCGAAAGTATCACACGGCGCTCGAGGATGGCGCGACGACCCAGTCGTCGCCGCTCGAGCCTCGCGACAGAGCGTTCCAGTCCGACGCCGGTCGCTGCTACAAATTGAACCAGGCCAACGTGCATCAGGACCGCGCGCTGCTCAGTGCCGGCCACGGCGTCGCTCTCCTCTGCGCCCCGTCCTCGGTCTCGATCGCGGCATGGGAGCAAACTGTCGTGACCATCACGGCATTCAACAACATGTCGGGCAGGTACGTGGACGATGTCGTGATCAAGGTCGATACGATGCCGCCCGTGCGGCTCAGCGCCACGATCAACGTCGTCGGGTGCCCGCTCAGCATCAACCCGAACTGCGTCGGGCTCCGTCTCCACCACGACCCGCGCTTCCCACTGCTCGAGTACGGCACGTTGCCGCTGCACGCGGACGCCGTGCCACGCAAAGTGCAAGTGATCAACACAGGGCCGATTCCCGCCCGGCTCACATGGAAATTCATCGAGTACCCCGATCCGGACCACACCGAGCGCGCAGTGGACGTAACCGTGCACGTCGGTCCGCGCGGCGTCGTCGACGTCCGCATTCGGCCCCACGTCAAGAAGGACGATGGTGCGGGCATCGCGGTCCCGTTCAGCGTGGAGCCGATGGAGCGAGTGATCGCGAAGCACGACCATGCCAACTTTGTCATGACGTTCCTGCCGCAATCGTGTCCGTTGGGTGTGTCGAGGGCACTGGTCGTAGCCGACGCCGAGTGGCTACACGGCGACGCGCCACCAAGGCCAGACTCGGCGCTATCAAGCGGCACCAACAGCAACCAGAGCTCCACGACGTCTCTCATGATGGGCGCGGTCGGCAAAGCCATCAAGGCCGTGCGACTCACGAACGCGCTGGGCAAGGCCAAGCCGGGCGGCGCGTTGAATTTCAAAAGCGTTGGGTGTTTGCAGCTCGCGGTCGCCGGCGAAATTGTCCCGCCGAGGCTGCACTGGGACAAGGGCTCGTCGCTGGCCACGTTTACCACGTGGTCGCTCCATCCCGCGACCCATTCCACAACGTACCAGTCGCTGCAACTGGTGAATCGCCTTGCAACCAAACTCACGTTCCGCCTCGACACGGCCGGTCCATTCGCGATCGTGCAAGCCACGTCGGCCGCCGTGAACCACCACCCGCTGTCGGCAACCAGTGTGTCCCCCGCCCAGCGTTCGTTGGCATTCAACCAGCACCCGACGCCGAGCTTTACCCTTGGGCCGAGTCAAAGCGTCCAAGTGCAGCTGCATTTTGAACCACCGCCGCCTCCGACGTCAACCGTCGCGCCCCTGGTCACGTCGTCGGGGCAGCTGTGTATTCGATTCAGCCACGGATCTGTCCAGACGATCCATCTCGAGGGGCGCATCCTCCGTCCCCTGCTCGTCTTGGCGCCGTCGCAATTCAAGTTTGGGCTCGTGCACTGCGAACGAACCCACACGGTTCGCGTGTTCCTGTCCAACCCGACCCAAGTCGATGCCCACTTTTGCGTCCACCACGCGCCGCAACTTGCCGCGCCGACCGCGACAGTCGACGATCCGTCCGTGTTTCAGATCGCGACGACCGCGGGCACAGTGTTGGGCCCAACGCTACCGCTGCACACGGTTGGCGCGACCGTCCCGTCGCCGTCCCCAGGCTACGCGGCCGCGATCCATGCACCGATGGAAATCCTCGTGACGTTTGCACCGGCGCTCCCCAAGAAGTACAAGTCGCGGTTCCGTTTTGACGTGAAAATGGGCAGCGGCTTCGAGTTGGTGCTGGAAGGGGAAGGCACACTCGTGGAGCACAAGCAACCGCCTGGGTCAAGGTCTCTCCCACGGGCAGCACCGCTACGGCACTCGCATTACATGCTTGGCAAAGTCCACGAGTAATCCGAGGGATCACGTTGTATCGTTGGCATTGCGCCGCCGTCGAAAGATGTCGCCACGGCGATCACCGGCATCGTGGCTACACGAGAAGGGAGGGGAATGGCATGGTGCGGAGGGTGCGGAATGACCGAGAAGAGTCGTTGAGAGCGCTTCGACGACTCCAGCACCGACTGGAAGCTCGAAAAACGTTCAACAACGTGATGGAGAACGGCAGGCTCCATGTCTACCGGCTGAGCTCGACTGTGCTCATGTCACACGATGTCGACCACATCGCACCAACGCAAACGCCATTGACCGCGAAGAAACGTGGAGATAAGTTACGATTAGAGATGGACGCGCGCGAGTCTGCTGCCGACATCGCACGATGACGAGGGGGCGGACGATAAATACTTTCAACGACGGAGGCGCCGATCATCACACACACGACTGGATCCAGTGGTGCAAAACTTCCTTCTCTTGGTCCCCCAGCAGTTCATACCCTTCGACTTCCGGCAACGTCGCGGGTGTTTCGCAGCACGTCAAGTGGTGCCAGTCGATCCCAATGTTGCCGTTCACGTGGTGAAAGATGATCCCGACGCGGATGCTACCGGTCTGAATCGCGTCGCGACAGGCTTGGCACGTCGACGCACTGTTCTTGGCGATGCCCAGGATCGGGAGTTCGCACCGCTTCCACGGATTCACGTTGGTCGTCGCTGGCATCGCTCTTGGTTGGCGCCGTTCAAATTCACGACTCCCTCACAAGAGAAAAAACCGGGTGAAGGGCCAGGTAATTCCCTTACATATGTTCCATTCTCACCAGCCACGTCGACGTGTGCCCGACGTCAATCCACGTCGGTTTTACACATAAAACGTCCATGGGTACTGGAGAAAATCGCGCCCATTATCCACGTTAAACCTCTCAAGACGACGTGAAACCCATTAAAACGTACGTGCGATCCGACATTCCATATGGACCGAGATAATGGTCTTTAACAAGGGAAATACACCCCGCCTGGGGCTACAGGCCGTGCCGGAGAGTGGGAGGTTGGCGGCTTCTAGCGAGGATCGACATGTTTGAGGGATTGGAAGGCAAATCCGGTGAAATATCCGATTTCAAGTGGTTGTCTAGGCTATTGGATCGACCAACAAGGACTCCAAGCGTGGCGTTTCCTAGGTGAATGGGGCGCTTCGTCCGTTCACGCGACAAGCTGCGGTGTCGGCGGCACCGTCGGCCGCGGCCATCGTGCCCATCAAACGCCGAGGGCTGGCGCCGGTGGAAGGGGATTTGGCTTGCGCGATGGTGCAGTGTCGATGGGTGTCCATCGTGTGTACGTCGGTGCGTGCGGGTACACTGCGATCTTCGAATGAGTGGCTGTCGATGTACTAGTAGTGAGTAATCGGTTGCTTTCCCCGAGCCAGGTGTCCCAGCGAGCTCTGGATGTTGGACTCCGTCCCCTACGTACGTTGTAGCGACGCCCCCGCGGCGTCGACGCGTCGAGCGAGGCAGATTCGCAGATTCGAATCGTGTGGTTTCGTGTGAGGGACGACAGATCCGGCAACGTATGGATGCCGTCGCCTGGGAACGCTCGTGCATAGTTTTATGTGCGGTGCAACTTTTTTCACGCGGACGTGCGCGACAGGGTTGGCGCGAGCGCGAGGAAGGGGAAGAGGACGATGGTGCACACGCACGCGGCGTGCAGATCCCGGCTTGCCGGGATGCGTCGCGCCATCCACGGAGGTCGCAGGCGAAGGCTCTGGTACGGTATGCGCGTAGCCGACGCCAGGCGAGGGTTCTCATCCACCACTCGCGCCACGGGGCTTGTAATATGTTGCGCGACTGCCTGGCATTCATTTCATTGGGCTCTGGTTCCGACCGCGGGGCGACGACCGCTCGTCCCAAGGCACTCGCGTCCGTTTGTTCGAGCGCACGCCATATATATTTGAACGCACGTGCCTCCTCTTGCGTGCAGAGGCGGTGATATTCAACGCTGCCGCCGTTCGTTTGCGACGGCAACTTGAAGCCACCGCAGCTAGCAAGGCCGACGACGTGTGTCCCTTGACTCGTTCACGACTCGGCTGTGGGCGCGAGCCAAACGCCGCCGCCCCCTCGTCGGCTACACTTGGGACGGTTCCGCGTGGCCGGTTGGTTTTTGTGTCGATTTCTGATTGGCCAATACTTGAGCGGATTTTTAGTGTAGAGGTTGAATTTCGGGATTGGTGCGACAGTGTCCGCGGTGGTTTCGCCAATCTTTCTCGTCTGTGGCGATTCGATTTGGGAGTCGCTGCGGAGGTACGTCGCCTGTGAAATATCGTCCACGCACGCCCGACAACAAGTACGTGCATGCGCCGTACAGAGTCGACAAGGATGTGGCGTGCGACGCCTGCGCGATATATTTCGCGTCGTTAATATGGGAGTTTGTATGGAGGATGCCAAAAAAATGACAAAACGAGATCCATTTCACCTTGTCGAGCCATCCTCAAAATTCAACCGAGGAGAATGTGTCGCAGCGCAGGGGACGCTGGCCCCAAGTCATTTCGAATTCTTCTCCCGACGCCATGACACCAGTGCACCCGTGGTCGACGACCCAGCTTCCTATCCTTGGCTTGGCCACGAACAGCAGCTCGACGTGCCAAGCCTGCCGCGGTGCGATCATGAAAGGATCGATCCGCGTGGGCATTATCTTCCAGCACCTCAGTGGCTTCATCGTGCTCGACTGGCATCACTTGACGTGCTGTGAAACACCGCAGCTCCTGAGACATGTCGAAGGCTACGACCTCCTCGGCGACGACTCGAAAGCTGCCTTGAATGCGTTTATCGACTACACTCAGCAGACTCAGTGTGCATGAGCACAAACGTCCCCGCGACCGAACCGACTGCGTCGCGGCATGGCAGGCGTGGCCCGTGGAGAGGTGGGCACGTCGGCGACAAGACGACCACGTGCTGCATGTCACTCTCGGGCGCGAGGGCCGTGCAATTCAGCTCGTTCATCTCCTGCGACATCTACCGGCAGTTGCCAAACACCAAGCCAAGTCAAAGGGCGCGTTGAGGGGGAGGATGCCCGACTCAATCCCAGCGGTACACGGCGATCGTCGCCGCGCTCGGCCGTCCGTTCTGCTTGGAACAACACGATGCTACGTATTATTCAAAATACCATTGATTCCTTGCCCTGTACTAGTATGCGACAGTGTGTTGACTCTAAAGTTTGGAATACACTGAACTTCAGCTCGGCGGATGCAGTACACGTGGTGGTCGTTCGTCTCGATGGCCGTCGCCAGCGCGAAGTAGAAGCTCCAGTTGGATAGATTGACTGCACAGAACAGGGGCATGGTCACGGGAGTGTCCAGCCTCGGATGAAAGCTTACGGAACAAACCGACGACAAGGGCAAACAATTTCGCCGTGGTAGATTCCAATAGCCTTCAGGCACGAACCGCTTACGACAACACGACTTCGACTCGCAAACGCCACAGACCGAATCTTTCAGACGCCCCCTCCCCCTGCTGGTGAATCCAAGCACCCCCGTCGAACTGAATCTCTCGTTCGTTCGGCAAGACAACGCTCGTGACCACTGCGGACACATCTCCTTGGGGAATACGCACCACCTCTTGGTCAGTGGACGATGGTATCGATCGCCGCGCTGCCGTCCACACCACGTTCCGCGCGCAGGGGGAGCCTGGCGCCCCACACGTTCCGAGTGACCTCGTGGCGGCAGGGCCAGCCATGGTGTCGAGAAGACGTGCCAACGTCAACTTCAACTTCACGGAAAATTCGTGTTACACCAGGATTCCACCAATCAAATCGCTCCATATCGACCCGCCACGTGAAATTCCAGAGCTACCTGGGATGCACGACGAAAATCAGTATACATTATTCCATATAAAATTTTCGACGGAAATATCTCGATCGTATCATGTCCTCGTTCGATGAATCATCCGTCGTGGAACAAACCTCCAAGGTTTTCAGCATCGTTATCGCACGGTAGGCAGTTCAACCCTTCCAAAGAACGCTTGCTCTACGGCATACAAGTTGACAGACGCTTGTGTAAGGCGAGAACAGATCCTTGCTTGCGGGTTGCTTCGAGTTACACCTCGACGATCGGTCGAAACGTCGACCACGACGACGAATCTTGCTGCGCAGGATATCATGGAGAGAAATTGTGCATCGACGACGGAGTAACTTCAACTTGAATGACCAGACGAAATTTCCGAGCATATTTTTATTCTACCTCTTACAAATCGAACGATACTTTTATCAAATGCAATAAAATGGAGAATGATGGTCGGAACCTTCACCATGATCTGGTCCAATCTTGGCTCCATTTCCAATTCTTCCGCCAACCAAGCACCTGAACATGGTCAAGCTGAGCTACAGCCCCCACACGAGCGCCACCGCCTCAACTTCATCGAACCCATCAACCAAGTGGCAATCCTACTTTAGCATCGAGAGCTGGCTGCCTCTCCCTGCGTCCGCCCTGAAACCACAACCCGATTTTGCCCCCCAGCCCACCGCGTTCACCAAGGAAGGCGACGTCGATGGGTGGGTGTTCCTCGGAGAAGAGACCGATCCTTCTCAATTCACATACGCCGACGTCGCGTCGGGGAAACGCGAGCAGGAGGCGAAAGACATCCAACACGTTGCCCAGGAGTACGTGGTCCTGCCCTCGACAAAGTCCAGTCACTAGGCGAACCAAGAGCCCCCAATGCGACATCCGCTTTGTCCATGCATGCTAATCAACCTTATAAATATTTATTCCCATCTTTCGACCGCCGCTCTCTTTGAGACCTTTCGATCGATTCGCTGACAAGCAATGAAGCCGGCGCGCTGGTTGCGCCGAGAGCGCACAATCTGTGAGAGGCACGCGCCATGAGAGATGCCATCAAGAGGCGACTTGTGGGACTCGGCGTGGAGGTAGAATCTGCAGTCAATGCATTAAATGGTCTCGTTCGTCACGCCTTTCGACGCCACCAGGTCGACGTGAGGAAGGAATGCGCGCATCCACGCAGTGAAGAAGGGCAAACACACACTATTTACCTTCTCCCTCCCACTCGTGTGCTTTCTCGCATCACCCGTAAATAGTGTATGAAGCAGAAAAATCGCATTTCCTCTCTTGATGATGGCGGCGTCCGTCGTGTTAGTGTCGTAAGAGCTGGTCACGGCGATGCTGTCGTACCAGCATGGAATCTACCTAGATATGAAGCAGTTCGTTGGGGTAAGGAATCCATTCGACAGCCACATGTCGCTTCGCGTGGTGACCATCGAAGGACGGTACCCGACTGACGTCGCGCTCGGTGTTATCCATGCCGTGCTCGCAGCGTGGTACAGATCCGTTGGTATGTCCCGCGTATGGAAGCTCTTTGCATCGTTGCCGCAGATGAAGGACATTTTGATCCTGGATGCCGTTTACAGTGGGAACATGACCGTGTTGAAGCATCTCCATGCTGCAGATGTTGCGACGTTGCGGACTGTTTTTGCTTGATCTGGCTGCTTTGAACGGTCAGTTGGACGTGCTGGTGTTCCTCCATGAAGTCGTAACCCACTCCGGATGCACATCGTTGGCCATGGACGTTGCAGCCCAATATGGGCATCTCCACGTCGTCCGGTACCTTCACGAACGTCGAACGGAAGGGTGTTCCATGTGGGCTATGAATGGCGCCGCCGAAAACGGTCATTTGGAAGTTGTGCATTTTCTTCAGTTGCATCGCCCCGAGTCGAATCTCGAGTGGGCACTCGAGTACGCAGCTGCGGATGGCCGAATGGATGTCGCCGTGCTCTTGAGCGATCTTTTCGGGACCGACAGGGAATGTTCGACTCGGGCGATGGACGGCGCCGCGCGCAATGGTCACTTGGCCATGGTTCAGTACCTACATCTCAATCGACGCGATGGGTGTACGACGGGCGCGATGGACTGGGCCGCCACCCACGGCCACGTCGCCATTGTCCAGTGGCTCCATGCCAATCGTACAGAAGGCTGCACGACGTCTGCGATGGACATGGCGTGCGGCGCGAAGGGCCATTTGGAGTTAGTCAAGTGGCTTCATGCGCATCGACACGAAGGGTGTACAACCTCCGCCATGGACGACGCCGCTGCGAATGGAAAGTTGGAGGTCGTCCTATAGCTCCATGACAACCGCACCGAGGGGTGCTCGGCATGGGCTCTCACGTGGGCGGCACAGTGTGGGCATTTGAGCATTGTGAAATTTCTTGCTTCCCACCGGACCGAAGGATGCGTGGCAAATGCCCTTGCAGCTGTAATGTCATCCAGCGACCCGAGCAACGACGTCGTCAACTATTTGCGAGCAAGCATATCGCAACCTTAAACACTTGTACTCCACCATCATCATAGTAGCTGCATGGACCTCCACAACGTCATGCCTTCTTCACTCGCAGCAACGTTGTCTCAACCTGGACGAGCTCGGGCTATGCGCGGTGGCATCGACACAAACTCAACGTGTAACCACGTCTCATGGCAAAGTGATGGCACGATGACCCAACTCGCTTCGCGCGAGTCGAATGCAATGCGACACGGCGTGGCTCGACGTCTTACGTCTCTGCGTGCCCAGTCAACGCAGGAAAAATGGAGTGCGGACCTTTCACGAACAATCGAGCGTCGAGTGATCTGCACGAGCACCCCAGTTTGGACAGTCCATGATTCGACGCGACAAGAGTCTCCGCGCTGCCCAGACTCTCATCCTGCCCGTCCACGTCGCCTTGCCAGCAAGGATGATGATGCGGTTTGCCATTTTGAATGAATTCGCGGCCTACAAAAGTCGCCTGGAACGTCGCCAACTTGCGACACTCGTGGCTCGATGCACTCGCATCAGTCGAACGTATCATGGATGCGACGGGAGCACCACTTGTCGCCGGCACCACTACTTTTGCGCGAGGTACTCGGGAGGTAGGTACTTGACGAGCTTTTCAGGGATGTGCGTCGCGGCCTCGGCGGCCGACACGTGGTGCAAGCTCATGCGCTTGAGGATCTCGCTGTCGTCGTTGATTTCGAACGGGCCGCTAAAGTTGAAGAAAATATCCTGGCGGTCTTCGCTCATTTCGCACTGGATGACCGTGTCCTTGGACGTGTTGACGAGGATGAATGGCAGCGCGATGCGACTCAGCGCGGGCGGCTTGTCTTCTTGTTTGTTGCGGCGGATGAGGTTCTTGAGTGCGATTTGCTGCCATTTGCGACGACGGGCAGAGTCATCAGGCGCCGAACGAATGCAATACCATGGAGTTACCTGGAGCAGCAGTTCCTGCAGCTGCTGCTTCTTGAGCTCGACGCTCTTTGCTCGCTGGGCCCTCTCCATCTGTATGCCACCCCGTCAAGTCGTCATCGGAGATACCTGCGCTGGAGCCGCGACGTACGTGCACGGCAGAGATGTAGTACCTGGAGCAGTTCCAAGTCTTGCTTGGCGTTGGAAGGCAGACCCCGCCACCGAATCTCCTTCTTTTCTTTCGAGATGATGTCCATCGCCATGAGCACGTTGAGGGCATCGTACACGCGCCGGCGAATGTTCTTTTCGTCGTAGTTCTGTCCACAACGAGTTAGCCATACGAGATCGAGTTGAATCACCGCACCACCGACTCGGCGGGCCTCATCGTGACAAATTCGTGGACGAGCTCGTCCGCGACTTCGTTGTACGTGGTCACGTGCTTCTCCTCGACCTTCTGGCATACTTTCATGCTAAAGTGACGCAAACCCTTGCTGCCCTTGTCGGAAAGCGGCGTCGTGCTCATGACGGGGGCGCGGGGTTTCTTCTTCTTTGGCGTCGACGCCGACCCGCCCTGGAACCCGGACGACGTGCCTGGACACAATCGACCGGCTTAGACTGTCTCAAATCAACGTGCTCCCTTGTACCGTCATTCAAGAAAGACGTGGAGGTTGTACTTTCTGCGACATACATAAGCTCACGCAGGCAACGCGTGGACGCAAGTACCTCCGCCCCACTCGCGTTTGAGGTCGCGAAACTGGCCATCTTTCAACAAACCCGCGTCTGTTGCCATGCGTTCAAGGCCCTGGGCCTTCATTAAGTTGATGAAGTCGTCGTGGAGACTGCCGGGAGTCACAGGGGTCGCCGACTGGCTGCCAAATGCAGGTTCCACTTCCTGCTTCACCGGAGGGGACTGAAACGCCACGGCATTGGATTCATTCTCGTCACGTTGCTTGTCATCGTTGTCACCACCATCGTCGTTGCCGTTGCCATCGTCGTGCTGGTCGCCGTCTTCCGCAACTTCCTCCACTTGTTTCTTGAGTTCGCGTTTCGTGACTCGTGGTATCACCACGGCGGATGCTGCACCATGGGTCGCGTCGGATGCATCGGACGGGACAAAGAGGTTCTTGGCCACGGACGCCGCCGCTTTACGAGGCACACCCGTCATCGCGTTCGACACAAACCCCTCGGCTTCGTCCCTCTTCCGTCCCCGCGCTGGTGCCATCCTGGTTTGCACCAAAGATGCCCAATCCAGATCAGGAATGGCGCTTTCCGGATACACAAGCGTCCGGTTAATCCGTCAGCCTCCATCCACCGACGCATCCTTGCGTACCGCGACACTTGGGCCAAATGCTGCACGTGGAAAGGCTGCGGCGACGTCGCTACGATGCGCAGCGACGTCCGCACGACCTCTATCTCTGCGTTGCATCACGAACGGAGGTACTGACGGCGCAGTTGGGAGGAACATATTTCATCCAATGAATTGCATGCATTTGTGGAATTTCAGTGACGTGCGCTTTCGATTGGCCCGTGCTTGGCAATGACAAAGCACTGTGCCAGCACCACCGCGAGCTGCGGCGAGCTACCTGCTGTGAGATGGTTGTAGCATATACGATTGATTCGCTTTTGCGCTAAGGAATTCCCCTCCATTGTCGACAGCAGACTCCTCTAGGCGCGTTCGTAAGGATGGCGTCGTTTCCGATGAATCGTCGTCGAGGCAACTGCGTCAGCATCGCATGCGACGGCGATGGATTGCATAGATCGCTACTTTTGGGAGCGCACAGCGCCATCGGGAGCATGAAGTGTGTCAGTCGAGATTCGCGACTGGCACACGACTCGCGAGGCGCAAGTCCACCACTGGAAGGAAACTTCTGCTGCAGCCACCACCACCACCCCATTGCATGCTTGTTCCATTTCTCGGGATACTTGAGCAGCCACGGTGGACACCATGCTCTACCAGATACCCGACGATGGCCGAGCGCTCTCGAAGACCTGCTGAATCCAACAGGGATGCCGCCACAGCCACCAAGACCAGTGGCTGTGAATCCCTTTGCTTGTACCTCCGTCAGGAAACGGCACTCAGGGATTCGCACACATTCTGCATCCGAATAATCCATATCCGAATATTTGCAGTGAGTGACGGTCTTTCCAGTGGATCGGGCATATGCTTCACTACGGACATGGCACCGTTGAAGACGCCGCACGCGGCGGTGCTGCTGACACAGGACATCCTCGACACGATCACGTCGTACCAGCAAGGGATCTGTGCCGATCTGCGCCCGTTCGTGGGGGCGCAGAATCCGTCCAGAGAACTCAACAACTTCCTTCAATTGGTGCCATGGCACGAGGCGGACAGGAACCTACGAGGTCACCCCTTGGCCTCCTTCCACGACATCATTTCACCTTGGTACAAGAATGCAGGCCACAGCCGTCTTTGCAAACTGCTTGCGTGCTTACCACACATTTGGGAAGTCGTCGCTGCGCATGCCGTGTGCACCGGGAACTTGGCAGTCCTCACCCAGCTGCCAACGGAACTGTTGCAAAGCGTGCCGTACTCATTGACCGAGTTGGCCGCAGCAAGTGGCCACATCAACGTTGTCGAGTATCTCGTGGAAAATTCGGACGAATGCACAGGAGAGGCCATGATCAAAGCCGCACACTATGGCCATCTCAACGTCGTTCGCTTCCTCCACGACCGAACAGGCGATGACTGCGCATCCGCTGCCATAGTGTTTGCCGCAAGCCAGGGACACCACGAAGTTGTGAGATTTCTACACACCCACCGGCCCAACATCCGGCAGCTCAAACTGGCCATGTTCATCGTCGCGCGAACAAACTACGTGGCAATTGCCGCGTTTGTCTTGGATGCTTTGGGCAAAAACAGGCACTTCTCAGTAGAAGTGATGGACGAAGCGGCCCGCCATGGCCAACTAGCCATGGTCCAGTTGTTGCATCAGTACAAACTGAGGTGCTCCGTCGTTGCGATCGACAGCGCAGCTTCCAATGGCCATCTGGATGTCGTCAAATGGCTGCATGTGCATCGCACGGAAGGCTGCACGGAAATGGCCATGGACGGTGCTGCGGTACACGGACATGCCGAAGTTGTCCAATATCTTCATGCCAATCGCCAAGAAGGTTGTTCGACTTGGACACTTCGCCGTGCGGCAGAGAGGGGTCACTAGGATGCCGTGCGATTTCTCGCTGCGGCAGTGATGTTCAATATGCCCTGGACATTGCCATGGAGCAAACCAAAGACCGCATTCCTCGATGCCTTGCTTGTCGTGCCACCTTAACAACCAAGCGCAAACAATACGTCACTCAGTATGCTCCAGAGAATGGCCAGCACAAGCCTCGATTTTTTTCCATCGATACATTTAAACCATGGAGGCAACCAAGCGCATTCCGCACAAGTGCTACCGCCTTGTCCATGGCAGCAGTCGTGCCGTTCATGTTGCAGTCATGCCGGAACGGCACCACGGTCAATTGGCCGTGCTTGCCGCTGATCGTACACTTGGTCGCCTCCCACGTTGTAAGCTGCGACTGCTTCTTGGTTGTGGCTCACAGCACTGTGCAATGCTCTCGTGAGATGCTGGTTCTTGGGGCGATGCGCTTGTCGGAACATGACAAGATTCAAATGCCCCATACGCGCAGCTGTCGTGACTGCGAATATTCACGGCATGATATCGAAATAGATGCACATGACGTCAAGGTTGCCGTGGAAGGAAGCGAAGTCTATCGCCAGGACGCACTCCCCGAGTCGTCCTCGACGCCACTATTGTACGCAGCAGACTATCCAAGTTGGAAGCAGAAACAGAGAGGTATCTGCTGTACATGGCATGTATCACGATGATCTCGCGCGCTTGTGGCAAACTGTTTGTCGCGATGGAAGTGGACCCCGTGGGGAGGACCAACACTACGTTCTAGTGGATTTTCTTCTCTCGTGGGGTCAGCGGGTGTTGCCGAATATTGTAAGATAAGGAGGGAGGGTCACCCGTGCAAAAGGGGGGAGCTCAAGTGCTCGCCCGTGCACAAGGGGAGAGCGGCGGCATCTCCGCGACAAGCTCGCTCACGTTGGCCGATCGTTCGAATTGCCGTTGACTTCTCACCCACAACGGAGAGAAAAACAATTTCTTAGCTTTTGATTGGCCAAATACACATCAGTCCTTGTCGCGGATTGGATCAGCCACTTTGTCGGTCCATGATTGGCCAAATGTAAAACGACTTCAGTTTCCAGTAAATTCGATGTATGAATTAATGTTGTACTTTACAATTGATATATTAAAATAGCACAAATATCAAAATATCTGTGCCCAGTCACAGTTGTCGACCGAAAAATCGTACTGGACCCAAAAAGACAAAAAATGACTGAAAAACGATCAAATTTAGCTGTGGGTACCAGCCAAATTCCGGCGCCAACATCACCACATGACAAAGGGCCGCACGAACCGCGACAACCCCCTCGGCCTGGACGGACAACCGCTCCATGCATCCAAGGTCGACCGTGGAGATGCAGGAGCGTATCACCATTTCCAAGACCCGATCACTCGAGCGTTTTCGAGAACGCGACAGCACATTCGAAGCACATAAACATGAACCCTTGTTGACCCGCGCTGCACTCCCAATTTTCCATCATGTCTGGTGCGCCACCCGCACGTGTCGTCCTCGCATGCCAGGACCTCATCGAAGCCATTGCGACGTTCCAACGAGGCATCTACTACGACATGCGCCCGTTTGTGACGGTGGCGAATCCATGGACCCACCTGCGCCATAGTTGCGTGGACGAAAAAGATCTCGAACTGACCGCGATGGCGTTCGCCCCGTTTCACGATATCGTGTCCATGTGGTACACCAAGTGGGGCCACGAGCGCCTTCCCAAGCTGCTGGCATGCCTGCCCCACCTGCGCGACATCGTTGTGTCGCATGCAGTATTCAGCGGCAACCTGCCTGTGCTCCAGATGCTGCCAGCACAGACCATACAGGCCGTGCGATACCCATTGCTGGACCTGGCAGCATTAACTGGCCGTATGGACATCCTAGACTATCTCCATGCAGTTGTGCGCCACAATGGATGCACAATATGGGCCATTGACAAAGCCGCGCACTACGGCCACATCGACGTCGTGCGATACCTTCATGAACGACGGACGGAAGGATGTTCTGCCTGGGCTATCATGGCTGCCGCTAAGTACGGTCATCTCGACGTCGTCAAGTTTCTTCATGCCCATCTAGCCCACCCGTGCTTGAAATGGGCATTGGAGCACGCAGCGGGGGCGAACCACGTAGATATCGTGGGGTACATCATCGAGTCGTTGGGGAAGGACCAAGTGTATGGTGCAAATGCAATGAACAAAGCGGCGCATCATGGACATGTAGCCATGCTCGAGTTGCTCGATTCCCACGGGTTGCAATGCACGACGGACGCCATGGACTTTGCTGCATGTTGTGGCCATCTTGACGTCGTCCAATGGCTCCATTCGAACCACGACGGCGGCTGCACAACGCTTGCCATGGACGAAGCTGCCAGGAACGGTCACTTGGACGTCGTTCGATGGCTGCATACCCATCGCCAAGAAGGGTGCACGAAGCAGGCCATCCATCACTCCATCATGAACAAACATTGGGACGTCGTGCGATACCTCATCACCCACCAACTGGAAGGCAATGGTCGCGACGCGCTTGATCTAGCCATGCACGACCCCAACGCCCCGAGCGACGTGGTCGCTCTGCTACGCGACAAGGGCGCGCCGGTCGGCGTTTCCACGATCGTGCCAGAACTGGCATAGCTGTCTGCTCTGCGGCCGTCGGGCAACGTTATCCCCCATGCTTATGATAAAGATATATCCATCCAACGAGCCCACGACGACGTGGCGCGCTACGTTGCTGCAAAGCGGCAACTAAAACCCTTCAAAGTAGTCTTGACCCGTGTACTTGGTCACTGAATGGGCTTCGTTGCACCGGTCAAAGTTGGATACGTCCGCTGCGCCCTTGATAACGGGAACGTACGGGGCCCGCAGTGACTTGTGGACGAGGCCATTCCAGTCGAACGAGGCCGATGCGAACCACGGATGGTGGACCACGTCGTTCATGCCGCCCGCCAACGATCCTATCCATCGAAGTTAGTTGGCATGTCGATGGACGCGCGCACGCACCAAGACGAAGGCCGGGGTTCGGCTCGAGCAACTTGGTGATCAAGTCTTGGGCCAACGGGTCAAACTTGGCGTGAAATTTGAGCGCGGTCTTGGCATGGATGATCTTTTCAAAGATGCGCTGTTGCTCTTGATGCTGGAACGGTGTGCGTCCCGAGAGCAGCTCGTACAGGAGGCACCCGAGTGCCCAGTAGTCGACTGCTTTGTCATGGCCTTTGTTCAGGACGAGCTCGGGGGCCAAGTACTCGGGCGTGCCACACAACGTAAACGATTTCTCGCACAACAGCGCGCCTTTGTAAAACGGAATGTGCTTGGCAAAGCCAAAGTCGACCATCTTCAAGTACCCGTCGTGGTCGAGCATGAGGTTCTCCGGCTTCAAGTCGCGGTACGCGACGCCCAGCGTCTGCAAGTATCGAAACACTTCGACGACGTTGGCAGCGTAGAAGCGGGCGCTGGGCACGTCGAACGCGCCTGTTGACGCAATGTGAGCAAGTGGCGCAGCGCGTCATCGACGTACCGCAGACCCCCTTGGGCACCAAATACGCCTTCTCGTACAGGAGCGACCACAACTCGCCCCCTTGGACAAGCTCCAGGAGCATGTACAGCTGATCCGAGTCGCTGAAGGTTTCGTACAGCTTGAGGATAAACGGGTGGTCGCACTCGGCAATGATGCCTTTTTCATGGAGCACGTTGCGCTGCTGGTGTGTCTCGACAATGTTGGCTTTTTGCATGCACTTGAGCGCAAATGTCTGGCCCGTCGACGTGTGCTTCATCATGAGCACTCGCCCGAACGTGCCGGTCCCGATCGTCTGCACCTTTTCAAAGTCCTACAGCACCGTCGTCGCTTGGAGCTTTCTCACACACGACACCGTACCGCGAGGGAAAACTTTTTGTGCGTCGAGGGCTGAGCTGGCGTCCCCTTGGCAAACGCGGCTTCCTGCATCGCTTGCTGGCGCTTGGTTTCCCTCGCCATGATGTGCTCGAGTTTCCCCAGCAGCCCTTCAAACGAGCTCCGGTCCAAGCAAAGGCACTCGACGCGCCCGACCGCGACGCAGTCGGCCGCGCGCGGCTCGTTGTTGAGCAGCGCACGCTCGCCAAAGAATTCGCCCGACCGCAGCGTCATGATCTCCACGCCCGACTTGTGCACGCGGACTTTGCCATCACTACCGACCGCGTGATGATTTGCCTCGAACGGCGTCGACGTACCTGATGATGAAAAACGTGTCACCGTTGTCGCCTTGGCGTAAAATCGGCTGCTTGTCGTCGTACGACACAACGCGGAGCGCATGCGCGAGGAGGTCGAGCTCGTCGTCCGAGAGGTAGTTGAGCAAGGGTACACTTCGGAGAACTCGAATGCGCATTTGCCGGTCCAAGAGGCTGCGAAGGGGCCCGAGGAGATTGGTAAAATCTTGCCGCCCCAACACGTAGCACGACACCGTGCCGTGGGCAATGCAGTTGGCCTGGCGCGGCTCGTTCAGCATCAGCGCCATCTCGCCAAAGTACTGGCCCTTGGTGAGGGTCATGAGTGGCTTCTCCTTGCCATCGTACGTCGACGACGTTGTGCACTGCACCGTGCCTTCGACAACAATGTAAAACGTGTGGCCTTCATCGCCCTGCTTGATAATGTACGCTCCGTCGGGAAATTGCTCGAGCTGGAGGGCCGCGGCGACCTTTTGCAACTGGTTGTGGCTCAACCGCTGCAGCAAATCCACGTTTTGGAGAAACTGGACGCGCGAGAGCTGCATCGTCGACGCCGTCGTCGCCAAGATCTTGCGGAAACTCGTACGGTCCACAGTCCAGAAACTGCACGGCGTCAGCGTGCGGATCGTGGCAGCGCGGGGGCAGTTGTACAGCAACGCGAGCTCGCCGAACGCGTCCCCACCAACGTACTTGCCGACGACGTCGTTGTGCACGCGGATCTCGCACTGCCCGGCCTCGAGGATGTAAAAGCAATTCCCGGCACTGCCCTGGACAATCACGTCCGTGTGGGCTGGCTGCTGGATGTTAGACATTGCGTGCATGATGTCGACGACTTCTGACTCGCCGAGCGAGCTAAAGAGGTAGTGGCCCTTGAGCGCTCGCAGAATCACTTGCACCGTCTCGGCGCTCTTGGGAAACGTCGACGCCGACCGCGCGGTCGGGTGGGTGTCCGGTTCGACGGACGCATCGTTGATGGGGGCGCGGCGATTCGCGCCGCTGCGGCCCGTGGGCGATGCCGGCCGCGTGCCCGCATGGTGCAAGGACAAATCTTGAAACGCGGGGAGCTTGGACGGAGCAGCAGGTGGCACGATCGTCGGCACAACAGCGGGGACCGAAGACGCCATCGTGATGCACCTCGAAACGCAAAATGGATGGCCGTTCCATGCACGCAGTGGAGCTAGCCAGGCAACCGAGGGCTATTTTCAGGTCACTTGGCGCAGGGGCACTCGAGCGGTTACACGAACCGTTACATGGCCGTTTCCCCGCCCTGTTTCAACGAAACTCGCGCTTCAAATCGGTGGCCTCTCCATGCGACAACGCGGCAAGAACGTGAGGATGGACTTGGCATGGTGGGCTGTCGGCGCGTACGTCGTGTAGCTGCCCTTCTCTTTGCGTGAACACGCGGCACCCAAGGCCAAAGGCCTTGAGTGGAGAAGTGCACGCGAGCGGATGGCACATGGGCGTGAAGAGTAGTCACAATGCACGTAGCGGCCAGTGGCCACCACGTCCTGGTCTCTGCGCTTTCAGAACGATCATGTACCTCGAGCATCGCCATGTGACATGGATTTCGATATACGCACGACACGTTATGGATGCAGGGGCGAGGAAGAACTGGCGGCTGGTAGCGAGACAGCGCAACATTTCCAACGACAGTTTACATTTGCCATTCGAGTGGTCACGTCCAGCTCAAATCTCGCATCGCTTGCGCTCATGTTGGCTGGCTTTGACGCTTGCACCTTGTTGGGGATATCGCTGAGATAAGGTTCTCTTGCCTGCAATGCTTCACCCCAAGCAGCTGCTCCAACCTCTGCGACGCCGTGGTCGACCTTTTCAGGCCCCGCACCATCTTCAGTATTCGTTTGCCCATGCGTCGACGGCATGCACAGGGTTGTGCGCACTGTTGCGGTCGGTGCATCCCTTTGACACTGGCCTTGAGTCCATCCACACTCTTGACTTGGCCAAGATCGCCATCACGTCAGAGCCATTCATGTCAACGCTGCCTGCTGAGAGGTGCGTCTGCCCTTGTCGACAAGTCGATTCGCACAATCTTCCAGACGTCCGTGGTATCGCCAGGATGGTTCGCACCCCCAGCTGCCAAACGTGGTGGAACGAGCTGTCGGCACCGTTTGCTCGCTTCAAGCCGTGCATGCACTTCGGCATGACGATCCAAAGCTTCTCCAACCTGTCCTTGGAAGCGTTTTTGGAGGCCAGCAAACAAGGAAATCCAACGCTTGGACCCGAATCGCCCAGTGGACACGAGCCCCATGAGAGAGAGGGGAGGCTTTGATACGCCGGTACGACCATTGATTCGACAACTCGCGCCGCTATACATGCTACTACGGCTCTTCGTCCTGCACGACACAACTAGTGTTAGCGACCCCCCCTCTACCGGCAACTGGGATTGCTCCCCTGACAACGATGGCAGCAAGTGATGACAACAAAGGACCAGGGAATCACGACCCAGCCAACACCCATCGCTTCCAAACGACGTGAGGGGGCGTGTCCACGTCCGCGCCAGGTGTGCTTGCCCCTTTGAACGCTTCACCTGTCGAAAGAAAACGACCGTCCCTCTAGGCCAAGTTGACCAAACACGACCTCGCTGCTTCCCCACTTCCTTCCCCTCCGACCATTCCAATTGCCGACCCCGTCAGCCGCCTGCAGCATGTCTGTCGTGGCTCGTGGTCTTGCCAGCCACTGCCGTCGTGGTTTTGGCCGTCATGTGGCAAATACCAGTCGGTTGCGCCACTGGCTATACATAGCGAAGGTAGGTTGTCTCTGGCGTCGGTCGCATTTCAGCAATCAAAGACGACATCGAGTTGTGTTTTGCCTGGCCGCGGCCGTGAAGAACAACCACACGGATACAACTGTGCTTGTCCTTTGACGTGCATGGGCTGGGAGCACCAACACGACAAGTTCTTTGCACGCTGGAATGCAGCATGAAACGGGTGGTCGGCAGCGCGTCGTCTGTCAATTCGGACCGTGCATGTGGTCGTCTGATTCGATTACGCAAGCGCAGCCACCCCCAACGTGTTCATGTACACTGGGTCTGCACCGCTCAAGGGTTTGAGGGAGCGTCGTGGTCGTTCCAGTCCATGGCTACGTGCATGGCCTCGACTCCACCGACCACTTTGCGTCGCGCGCAGGCAAAGGGCACGTCCAGCCTATCGTACAGCTCCTACAGCCCAGGCGCAATGTGGACGCAGCCGCCAGATGGTCTAATCGTGCAGTTCTTGGCGCCAGGGGCTACACGGACCAGACTACGATTTTACTTGCGTCACCACCAGGTCGATACAATGCGAGGGTTGTTTGTCGTTGCGGCGGTGGCGACCGCTCAAGCGTCTGGCGAAACGAGTCTCAAGCGATGCGATACGGGAAAGATCGCTCTCACGTCCGTCCCGTATATGGCGACGCCAGCCGCCGAGGCGTGTGGCGCCGAAGCGCTGGGCGGCAAGTCCATCCGCAGCATCTTCGAGACGTCCGTGACGCCGCCGGACACGATTGCCAAGATGGTCCACACCCCCAGCTGCCAAACGTGGTGGAACGAGCTGTCGGCACCGTTTGCTCGCTTCAAGCCGTGCATGTACCTCGGCATGTCGATCCAAAGCTTCTCCAACCTGTCCTTGGAAGCGTTTTTGGAGGCCAACAACCAGGAAATCCAACGCTTCGACCCGAATCGCCCGGCCGACAACAGCCCCATTGAAACAGACGACGACGATGCTCCGACGGACTCCCCTGCCGAAGAACCACCGACGACGGCGGTGCCAGTCATCACAACGATGGCCCCGACCACGACGACCGTAGCTCCACTCACGACGGCGTCGACGCCAATTGTGATGTCTCCCTCCGCTTCGTCCTTTCAACTCGCCACGTGGTGCTCGGTGGCTGCCGCCGTTGTCGCCGCGGTGCTCTAACTGAACTCTTCTGCCAAGGACCCGCCGAAGCAGTCCTCTTTAATCGTAACACTGCATGCCATGTCCATGGAGCGGTCTGCGTCGTCGCGCGCCAAGCCAGCGCAGCGTCGATCTCACGCCATCGCGCCGTTGGTCTCTTGGTATGACACCGCAGGACCTCCGACGGCATGCCACCCCCCACCCACGGTCGCGCGTCGTCGTCAGCCCGCGTGAAATTTCTGCGTTTTCTCGTGGGAATTCCACAAAAATTCATGAATTTCTCGGCCAAGTGAATGCAAATCGGTGAATTTTTTGCAGGTGCATCGTACCCGCCATGCGAGGGGGCTGGGTCCACTCCCCAACCGGCCATCCCGCACTCGAGTTGCGTCGATGCTGCATCCGTCCTCCGCGCTCGTCTGCGCTCTAGCGATCGCCACGACCACCCAAGCGTCGTTGGCGCCGTGCGACTCGAGCAAGATTGCGCTGGCGGTCGTCCCGACGTACGACACCCCGGACGCGACTGCATGCGCGACCGCCACATTGAGCGGCCGGCCCTTCAACTCGTTGTTCGAAACAACTCCTGCATCCACTGACACGATCAAGGCCATGGCCGCCAACCCGCGCTGCCAAGCATGGTTCTCGAACGTGGCTTCCATCTTCGTCGGCATGAGCGCATGTTCGTTCCTCGGGCGCAACATCCAAGAGTACGGCAAGCTCACGCTGACCGAGTTTCTCGAGGCGAATAACAAAGAGATCCAGAGCTTCGACCCGTCGCGCACGGAGCCACCGACCACGGACGGTCCCTCGACGACCTTGGCACCGAACAACGTCGTCGACGCCTCCACCGCTCCCCAAACCACAACGGCCCCGACAACGTCAAAACCCTCGTCCGCTGCTTCCATCGTGCTGACGGCGGCAGCCGCTGCCGTCTCCTCCGCTCTCTTCTTTGCATAGTCGTTCACTTTGCGCCCAACCCACGCGTTCTTCCAGTCCATCTCGATTTCGCCGCTTTCGTGCCGCTCCAGTGTAGAGTGCCATCCACGAGAAAATAGCACGTCCCATTTGCTGTCTAGAGTGCGAGAGGGGAGACCCGACCGACGTTGCATTGACCTAGTTACACTGCTGCGCCGATGTCGCGACGAGGTTCTCGAGCCATGCGACCGGCCGCAACGTCACGTGCGGCGGCAGTAGTTGGAGCTTGAGCCAGGCGAGCGTAGCTTCCATCGTCATCGCAGTGACGAGATCGGTCGTGTGTGAATCGAGCTGGACGGTGAACTGAATGCCTTCCAGTTTGGCTGCGCGCTCGCGCAGATCCTCGGCAAAGCGTCGATCGAGGCCGCGGCGAAGAAACAACAGTCGGCGGCGGCGACACGGCATCGAGCGAGAGGCAGGGCCAGAGTCATCTGCACCACACGTCGAGTCAGGCACAGGACGCAACCCACAGATACGATCGTACCGTCCAAGGAAATCACAGCAGGAGGACCTTGACTTGGAGCGCCTACAACACAACCAGTGTGAATCGACAGCGCATGGATCGATGGCGTACGTAGAGTCGTGGCGGCGACAAGTCCGGTCAAGGACGATGGCAGAGGTCGATGGAGGTAGTCCGTGAGGTGGCTCAAGTGTGGCGGAGGAGGTAGGAATCGTTGAAGCCCCGCGATCGCCGCATGGGGAGTGTGCACCGAGTGGGAGAACGCGGGCAAGGTCGTCCCATGGTGGTTCGCGGCCATGGCGAGTTCACGCTGCCGCATTTGGTGCATGTGCTGCATTTGAGCGACTTCTGGGTGATTTTTCGTGCTCACAGTCACAATGCGGTCGGGGTCGCTCAAGTCCATCGTGGTTTCGCACTCGGAGCAATCCAAGCTGAGTTTCTACGCGAGTGTTAGTCGGTCGGTCGCCTTGTCGTGCATGAGCACCGACCTCCAAGTCCAACTCCGTCACGGGATTGGGCTGGTTGCATTGGGTGCAAATGACCCGCTTGATGGACGCCGACGAGTCGGACGCGACTTGGTGGTATCGGATGCCGCGCGCCGCTTTGGAAATCTCGTTCTCTTTCCACGCTTCTTCTTGTTCCAGGGCCGAGCACTGCTCGTCCGTGTTTTCTTCAAACATGCTCTCTTGCTCAAACCAGTCGGCCTACACGTCGTCCCGTCGTGACCATCATGGAACGAGTTTAGCCGCACCAGAAACGCCGACCGCGACTTCAACACACTGTGGAGCACTTCGTCGGATGTGGCGGCGTCGGCAGAGGGCTCCATCGCCATCGACGGGTCGCCCAGCTTGGTCTGGGCATGTTTGAAGTCGTGGATGTCAAAGTACTTTTTCACGTCGAGTTTCTGAAACTTGCGTTCGAGCGCTGTGTTATCGACGACGCGCTTGCTCACGCCCTCTTTTTTCACCTGCAAGTCGTACACCTACTGGAATCGTTAATGCGCCTCGCGTTGCAGCGCTCTCGACCGCACCTTTTTTTCCATCGTGCCGGCAGAAATGAGGCGGTAAACATAAACGGGCTTGACTTGACCAAACCGGTACGACCGGCACATGGACTGCGCGTCGTGGCACGGGTTCCAGCACACGTCGAATATCACGACGCGATTCCCGCCACACAAATTTACCCCTACCCGATCGTGTTTCTCAGCCGTTCGTTGGGATGAGCCAGACAGAGATTTCTGTATCGAGCATCCGCCTCCGACGTACCTTCGCCGCCTGCCCGCGTCGAGATCAAGATCACGTCGACTTCTTCGTCGCGGTCGTTGAATTGGGCGATGCGGGAGAACCGCATTTGCTGCGACGTGCTGCCGTCGATCCGAATCGCGTGGATCTTTTCGTAGTCTTTCTTGTACGTGTTGTACACGTCCAGCATGTCTTGGATCGCGTTCAGAGTAGGGAGACTCTGGGAAAACACCGTGATGCGGTCGCCGATGCGCCGGCATTCCCGCAAAATGTGCAGCAGCAACACCATCTTGCCGCTGTGCTCGACAATGCCTGCGCACCACCGCATGGTCAGACTCCTTCGGGCGAACAACGCGCAACAGGACATGCCATGCACACACTTGGCCTTCGTACCTTTTGAATAATCCTTCGCGAACAACGGCTCGGCAAAGCTCAGTCGGTGGCCCATCGTGCGCACCACAGCTTCGACTGCTTCAATGTCGCTGTCAACGTCCTACCTCGCCATGTCAAAGAATTCAGATGAAAAACGTGTACAGGTTGGCACTTCCATCCAATTCATGCTTGCATCTCAGAGTTCACTTACGTCGTCGACAGCGTGGGATGTTGCAGGAGGTGGCGGGACCTCTTCTTTGCCAGGAAGGGCGTCAAAGAGCACGTCTGGGTGGTTCACAATGGCCAACGAAATGTGGTATCCTCCAAGGACATCGATTTTCCCGGTCGTCGGGTTTCTCGGCACGCCGCCTCGCAGGAACGCTTTGTAGAGTTTTACCTACGGCATCCGAGACATCGTCGGCATGGAACGTGTGGCGCCGGTCGGCCTAGGTACCTGAAGGGGCGAGAGCTTGCACAGCAGGACGTACTCGTGCTTGGCTGGGAGCTGGCGATGCAGGTACCCAGCATCTCGTCGCAGCACGAGCGTCGAGAGTTCCTTGGTCAAGATGAACGTCCGTTTCCGGGACAAAATGATGTCGCTCTCGGACGAGTCTTCAAACTGACCGTTTTCAATCGGGTCGACAAATCGATTCTTAAACTCGTGCAACGTCCCGAGGTAGTTGGGCCGGGCAAAGTTCACCATTGTCCAGTACTCTTTCATGTGGTTTTGGATCGGGTACCCCGTCAGGATGATGCGCCGTCGGGTTTCTACCTATAGCAGAGTGAAACCCCCGAGCGCATGCAGGTGGACAAAAGATAGCAAACGCACATGGCTCAACGCCTTGACGAGCTTGGACTTGGCATCACGAATGCGGTGGCCTTCGTCTAGGACAATCAAATCGGGCCCTGGGCCACACAAGCAAGCCAGGGCATCTTGCATCCGGCGCTCCAAGTCGGCGCTCGTCTTGCCGCGCACCTTCTCGTCGCCAGTCGCTTGCAGCACAATGTTTCGAAACATTTCATATCCCATGACCAGGACGCTAGCATGTTCCTTCGTGTGGCAGGGCTCGTTACCAAGCTACGGGACGACGTACCCTCCGTTGTTGTGCCACGCCAGGATGGATGCCAGTCGGTCTGGAATCGACTTGTCCGACTCCAACGTCGTGAGTTGCATCCGCGCCAGCTCTCGCGGGGACAGCCACTTGGCAAACTCGGATTCCCAATTTCGCACGCAAATCGCAGGCGCCAGGATGAGCGCTGTGTTGTACTTGGCGTACTCTGTTTTGTCGTCGTCGTCGTCATCCACCGTCATGACGTTCAAAAACGAATGGACGGTTGTGATCACCTGGAGTGTCTTGCCAAGGCCCATAAAGTCGGCCAAGATGCATCCAAAGCCCTGAGTGACGTGAGAAGAACAAAAGCGTTCCGAGCGAGATGTTCACGTTGGGTTACCTTGGGTCCGGTCGAAATGTGGCTCCATAGGAAGCGAATCCCTTGGATTTGATGCGGTTTTAGCTTTGTCGAGATGAAGTGATCGACAAAAACCGGGGCGTCTGCAGCCCCGACTGCACCTGTCGGGACGTTGCCATCGGGGAGTGGATTCAAGCACACACGTCCATCCTCGGCCCGTCCAAAGTTCGTGGGAGTTTCGTCCGCCTTAAACATTTTCGCGCGCTCGTGCTCGGCGGAACGCGCCAAAATTGTTTCGTCCTCGAGGTCCTCCTCGTCGATGATGTCAGCAATCCGCCTTTTCTTGCGACCTTTTGAAGGCTTGTTCTTTGTTTCCTCTTCATCCTCTTCCTCCACGTCGTCGTCCGAGCTCCACTGTGCAATCTCCGGCATGTATGGTGTCTCGATGTCACTGTTGTCGTCCGAGTCGCTGTCGACGCGCTCTTCGGTTGCATCGATTGGAGGAAGTTGTTCATTTGCTGTCTGCTCCAAGTCACTCAGGGTATCTAGTGGTGCAGGAACGGCCAGCGGCAGCGGAGGGTCCACGAGAAGGTCGGAGATGTCAGCGAGTACCTCCATGATGGTTTTGCTTTTGCGATTGTTGCGATGGAGTGCTAGAAATTAATTTTTCGCAACTGTATTTTTTCGTCAACTCTACAAAAACCAAGATTATAATTTCAAAATCCACGAGTTGCAATTGTCTCATAATATATTGAAAATGCCTATATATTTTGTCCCCAATAGTATTAGCAAACTCTGTCGTTGCGCTTAACTATTCAACCTACGTTTATATCGTGGTCTCATGGCACGAAAAGCAAGTCAAGAAAATTTAACCTACTCTGATGCGTTTAATCATGATAGTATTTCGTCGAAATTCGAACATCCCCGAGGTAATCTTGAACGGACGCACTTGCCGAGTGCGCGCTACGGCATGCCGTTGACACCGCAGTTCACGTGGGAGCAAGATGCTTCGTCGGTGGCGCTACATGTACCGCTGAAAGGCGTCAGTCCAAAGGATGTCGACATCTACGGTGCGTGAATAGACCAGCACGACGTCGAAATCGTCGCGCTGACGCCGCATCGGTCGATCTAGTTGCGGACCTCGTCGTGAAGATCAACTTCAAGCCATACGTGCTACTCGTGGATCTGCACGCTCGAATCCAACCCGAGAACGCCACCGTGACGATCGCAAATGGCGCCATCGCGTTGGTCGCACAAAAGGTATGCTGTGCCGCCAAAGACGCCGCATGACCACCAGCATGTTGTATCCAGCACGAGCCCGGGGTGTGGCAGCAACTGGCGTACGACGGCACCAAGGCGGACCGCCTCGAGCGCCGTAAGATGTCCATGGCCCGAAAGGAAGCTTTCGAGCAAAAGGTGCGACGGCATGCACTGTCCATGTCGCTGACCATGTGGCGACAGCTCAGCGAAGACCGCAAAGATCTCAAGTACCAAAGCGAAAAGAAGACACTGCGCGACCAAGTAATAACGCCATCGCTTCGTTCGTGCATGTCGCTTCAATTCCGCTCGCTAGATGTCGCTGGACGACATCGAACGCCAACGGCTGGAGGACCTGAAGGCCGACGAAAAGCAGAGCGAAGAGGTCCGACCGCTCGGTCCCAACGATCGCAAACCATTGCATGTTTGCCACGGTTAGGACGCAATGTACCAGACATTTCGAGAGCTCCAGCAACAGAGGCCATCCCAAATCCAGCGCAAGAAGCCGCCAGTCAAGTCGCCCAAGGCAACGCCACCGGCGGCTCGTCCGAACGAGCCGCCGATTCTTGAAATGACCCCCGACGGCGAGTTCGAGATCCCCGAGCCCGGCCCAAAAATTGCCTCCAGCGATGACGCACCGGACAGGAAGTGGGCGACGTCCGACACAGAATCCGACGCCGACGACAGCGATAACCAGGACGACGAGGCGAACCAGCCATGGATCGACGACAACGACCGAGATATTGATGAAGGAGTGACGTACTTGCCGCCGCCGCGGCAAACAGACCAAGTGAGCAAGATCGTGTTCACGCCTCGGGTGTTTCCGACCCCATCGCGCGAGTCTACTGCGGGTGCGACTCTTGCCGACAAGCGACGGGACGATTTCTTCACGTCGTAGTGGACGAGGAAAACTGGCTCATGAAGAACCGAAAACACCTCAAGAGCCACAAGGGATTGCATGCGGCAGCGGCGCAAGATATCAGCGAAACCGATCGTACGTCCTATCGACGGTATCCTCGAGTGATTCATGTCGTCGGTAGCTGTGTGGTTGAAAGCGCGAGGGGACGACTTTTACCGGCACAAGGACTTTCAAAGTGCCATCAATGCGTATGGCGACGCGCTTGCGATCGACCCAAGCTTCACCCCGTACGCCCACCGTCAACGGCATGACCGTGTCGCCTTGGCAACTCCACGGTAGACAGCATCGGGCTGATGCGGAACTTCCGGTAGGTGCCTGTCCAACCGAGCGGCATGCTTCCTCCAAGTTGGCGAGTACCAGGTGCGGATGCACACAGCATACTCGAATGCGCCAGGACGTCGTGGTCAGTCATGTTTGGCTCGGGATGGCGTTGTAGCTGTGTGCCGACGACTGCACAACAGCCCTCGCTCAGTTGCCGGACCGCGGAGAAACCCCAACGATGCCAAACATTCAACTCAAGGTGCGCGTGCTGGTCCGTCGCGGCACGGCATATTGTCAGCTCGGGTTGTACAGGTAAGGACGATCCACCGAGGCGAGAACGAGGCTTTCGTCTGGGAATCGTTGGAGTGACCGCGTTCCAGTGTGCGGACGCTCCATCGTTGGTGTTGTGTGTAGCCAAGCCAAGGCCGACTACGGGGTCGCGCTGACATTCCACCCGCAAAGCGAGCCACTGCAACTCGATTTCGCGCGCATTGGGCAGCTGGAGGCGTGCGCCGAACAAAAGAAACAGGCTGACGCGTGCTACACGAACCAAGACTTTGTCGCGGCCAGGGAGTTGTATTCCCAGGCATTGACGCTCGACCCAACGTTCATTTCGTACGCATTGCAATGGTCTGCGGCGCTGGATGAGGTCACATGTGTGCGCAACCAGGTGCCTGTCCAACCGAGCGGCATGCCACTTGGCGCTTCTCGACGCGCCGGCCTGCATCGTCGACTGCACCCGAGCCCTTGCTATCTTGGAGGTCACCGTCTCAGTATCGATGCATGGTGAAATGACGCGGTGTGCAGGACTCGGTCCCGTCAGCTGTACCATATTCAGCGATTCCAGCGCCAGGGTCAGCGAAGCGGCGCCAGTGGGTGCTCAAGACATTGGTACGTCGTGGTGCAGCGTACACGATCGACAAGCAATGGGCCAAGGCCGAGCAGGACTACCTGGATGGGCTGATCTTGGATCCGGGCAATGCTCAGTTGACCGACGACCTGGCGCACGTTCGCCGCTTGAAGCGCGAGGCGCCGTAGACCCGTACGAGTCCCGTCGATTTAACATGAATTCAGTCCGTGTGCTGCAGCAGTCTTTGGGGAGAGGGGTGGCATGTCGCTGCTTTCTACGTCGGGAGGAAAGGGCTCAGCCCGCGTGAAAGGGGAGCGACTGCTCAAAGCACTTTGAATCATGAAGGGCGTGCCGACCAGACGAATGCCGCCGGCAGCAACCGTGGCAACGACGCCCGTGTTTGCGCTGTCCGAACACCAAGTTCTAACGAGCCACCACGGCGACGCCGAACGTCCTCGCACGTGCTGTCTTCGTTGGAGCGATGAACTCGAGTCAGAAGAGACGAGTCCAACCTCCATCGCGACGAGAGCAATCGTTCTCACGCCTCGAACGGATGCACTCGAATGGCATTCGCCCGGCACCGATGCGTTGCGGGGCAAGCATTTGATCACGCCCCGGCGAAACGCTGCTGAGAACACGTCCCCACAGCTTGTCACGCACCGCACGCACATCGAGACGCAGCGCCAGCTCGACAACATCACTTTCAAAGCCGAGCCGCCGCCGCCGCAACCGATTGCCGACGACGGCGACGTGCCAACTGACGCATCCTTGGCACAAGGGAGTGACCTGTCGTGGACCAACACAAGCCCCGAGTTTCTGTCGTTGAAAGTCGTGCTGTGGACGTCGCCGTCGCTCTTGCCGGTGGTGTGGCTCGAATGCCCGACAGTGCAGTCCGCGCTATGGCCCCGAGTGCATCGTGGGGATGTCCTCATGGCTGTGAATTGCATCCGTGTGGTGCCCATGGTCGACATCATGCCCCCTCGAAAGGCATCGCGTCGGCGGCCGTGGGTGCTGCAGTTTACCAATGGCCACATGACCAATTACACGGTGCGATGGGGGGTCGGCACATCGCTCGGTGTCGCCTTCCGCCGGGTCCACGTCATGAAGCAGTTGGCAGCTTCCTCCCGCAACACCAACGAGTGCCTCACCGTCGTCGCCGCCGTGCTACCGCGCGTCGACCGTCCTGCCGTAGGGCGGAGCCGCATTCAAGCTGGGGATGTCCTCGTCGCCATCAACGGGACGCTAGACGCCGTGCAGGCTGGGTTTTCAGCGACCCAGGAACACCTCGCGCGACTGCCACGTCCGATTGAATTGACCTTTCGCGGAGTCGGCCACGCCATCGCGCGCGATCCCCATGTCCACTGCCACTGCGTCGTCCAGTAGCGACAACATTTCCATGAAACATTTTTCGACGCCGCCACGTTGCCGTTTGTGCCATGGGCGTCTCTAGGTAGCAGCGAGTGGGGCGTCTAGTTCAGCGCTGCACCCTCCACACGCCATGCTGGCACGGCCCTCCGTCGATGTCCATGCCACAGTGACGATCGGAAGTCTTGGCGCATGATTGCGATTGATGCCCCCACCAACTGACCTGGGCAGGAGTCGACTCCGTCGGCTCCCAAACACAGCGAGACCAAGTCGATTGGTTTCGTTTAACGGATGCATGTCGAAAGAACGCATGCCGTCTACAACCGCGACGACGCGTGAAGGCGGCGCAGCGGCTGGAGGTACTCGGTGAAACCAGGAACGGCGTCCGACGCGTAGAGGAGACTCGACTGCATCAAGGCATCGTACACGTTTCCATCGGCACGTCCCAACGTCGAGTTCAAACTCACGTCCGAGTGGTCGAAAGCATCGACTAGCGCCACGGCGTGGGGTCGCACAGCGTCCAACAGGTGCGTCAGGCGGGCGTGCAGGGACGCGCGTGCCGACGTCGGCAACTGAACGAGCGCCATGAAGTCGCCCAAGTCCTCCTGCAATTGGGTCACGCAAAATAGCTCAAAGAGGGCGACGGCAATGGGCTTGGTCGCGCGCGACAGTGACTCGACCGCCGCCGCGAATTCGTGGACGAGGACGTACTTGCCGTAGCACTACATCCCGATCCGTGACATGCCTCAAAATCATCATCATGACGGAGTTCGTACGAGAGCGAGGTGGTGGGACTCGATCAAGTTGGTCTGAATCGCAACGTCGGGTGACGGGTAGGCTGCGGCAGTCGCGTCGAATTGGTGAAGCAGCGACAGGAAGCGATAGCGGAAGAGCGCTTCGTAGTCGGTCGCACTCAACTTTGGCAAGGGACCGTCGAGGGCATGAAAAATCTGTGCGGGACAGTCAAACGAACGGATGGGGCATGGGATGGGACAACCTCAAGCGATGGCGGCAGCGCAACACCCATGCGGTAGGCACCGACCAATTTGAGCAACGTGCGCGTCGTCTAGAACGGCAGCGGTGACAATCCCATTCGAGATTGCAAATGGTCGGTGCGAACTTGCTGAGATATGACGTAGTTTTCACCTTCCGCCGTCACGAACTGGGCCGCGAAGCCACCCAACTCCTAAAACCCACCCACGACAACGTCAAGATCGATGGTTGTGGGAAGTTCTGTCGGTGTGGGGCGACTACCGGAAGACCTAGGCCAACCCGTCAGAACTAGAGCGTATTCGATGCCGGGATGGATGCCATGGCCCGTGAAAACAAGTCGAATTGCGTCGTACCACTCGATTGCAGGTATCCGTGGCCGCCACACGCCTGCAAGCGATCGTTAGTCGTGTGCATGAATTCGATGGACAGGACGGGTCGTACTCGGCGGCAGATTTCAATGCCGCGTGTGCACAACTCACTGGCCGCGACCTTGAGCGCGCAACTGATGGCATGGGCCATCGCGAGGGACGTGGCGTCGATCGAGTCGGGGGACGTGTCGACCATGGCGGTGGCTTGAGTGCAGAACGCATTGTACACGTGGCCTGCAGCACGTCTTCAATCATCCCAACGTGAAATCGACGCGCGTACTCGTCGCAAAAATGGCAAAGCTCTCGGCCACGCGAGGGAGCACGCGGTGTTGTTGCGATTGGTAGTCGAGCACCTACACAAGGCATTGGGAAAGCTCATCTCGGACCCAAGTTGCACAAATATTTACAATAATCACCAATCCAGCATATATATATATATATATTCCATTCAAAAACATTGCATGCATGACGACACCATGACAACACAAGGACGGCGACGTACACGGACTTCACCGTGGGGCGCTGTGGCCGACAATCCTTGCAGCCGAATGGCCGAATAGCGCACGGCGATGGTAGCGGCCTTGGACAGCGTCTTGGCGCTGCCATGCACCATGTGAAACCGCATCTGCAGCATCGTAAAATACGACAATTCGCGCTTCGCCCCATCCGCTCTACTGGACACGTGGAGGGGGTGCTGCACACAAGTCGACTAGTCCATGGCACCGACCGGGAGTACGTGCCATCTCGCGCCACCGTCGAAAACTTCATCGCCATGTTCGCGCGAGGAATGCGAACGCGATCGAGCTTCAAATACCCGTTGTCCACAGTGTTGAACGCGAGCTTGTCTGTTGTCGACGACGAAAACAACGAGAATGAGTACACGCGTTGAAAAATCCACACATCTCTCCACCGCATACGAGCAACGTCATTTAGATGGATCGCAAAAATGCTCGAGATGGACATTGGTCACGCAACCAACGAAAACCAACGGAGCCGTGCGACTCCACTCGTAGAGCCCACGAATGGAATGGCAGATGTGACGTACTGCCGATGTGACCGACCGTGATGCCAGGGAGAGGCTTGTGCGTGGTGAAGTCGCGCAGCTGCAGTAGGAAGCTATGGACACCGTGGTCCGTCCCGTGGATCAAAAGCCGTGCGTACACGACGGCCATGTTGGCTGTGCTTGCCAACGCCCCCGGCCAGTACTTGATCGACGTCAGAGTCGGCGAGTGGAGTTCGAATTCGTCGACGTCCGGGAGGAACGTCGCTGTCGTCTCAAGAGATCGGAGATTCGACCCATGGCCGAGCTCAGTTTGGGCGTAGCACCCAAGCCATTGGAACGAATCGATGGGCGTTCCCCACGCTGCTACCTGTTCCGGCGTGAAAATGCTCGCAAGGTTCTTGGTAAACATCGCATGATGCAGCAACGTGGGAGTCGCGTACCCCGTGAGATCCTGCACAATCAACTCATGCAAGCGTCACTCGGTGACGACGTACCTGGGAAATGACGCGAAGTACTTCGGCGTCTGTGTTACTCAAACGGTGCATCAAAATTAGCTTCTCCACAAGACACGCGAGCCGCAGAGCTAGCACACGTTGGTTCTCAATGGATTCGCTTAGCATCTTCTGCGCATCCTCGAAC
The DNA here is from genome assembly GCF_000520115.1 of Aphanomyces invadans. Taxonomy (NCBI): domain Eukaryota; phylum Oomycota; class Saprolegniomycetes; order Saprolegniales; family Verrucalvaceae; genus Aphanomyces; species Aphanomyces invadans. Next base: position 2,347,583 of record NW_008580149.1, read on the forward strand.
GAAAGATGGGCTTCCAGCAGTTTACAAAGTCGCATGTACGTCTCGCGACTAGCTTGGCTTCCATGGGTAAACACCTCGGACATCTCGATCGCCAGCGTGGCAGGACTGCGGCACCGTTCGCTCGCCAGGACGTCTGCGTTGTTCGCCGCCATGAGACAGAAACTTGCTGACAGTGTGAAGTCGAATTGGTGTGACCATCCGGATAAATAAAAATAGTAGTACTATGTGGTTACTACTACTACTATTGGTAATGTCATACCGTCCGGTTAAAAAAGGGATTATCCGGGTATCGACACCTCACAAGATTTCGCCTTCCGTTGCTTGATAAGTGGGAGCCAGGATGTGCCAATGCCGCAGGACATGCTCGACGCCTTTTTGCTGGCTGTAAATGCAAAGAAGCAGGTCATCGTACTGAGTGGCAAGCGATGCGGTGGCGCACCAAGCTACAAACGCATACAACATCTCTGCCTATCCTTTCCTGGTTGGCAAACCAAGGTCTAGGTGATGAGGTCGTTCCGTCGACACGATGCCACTGGGTGGCGTGCGTGGATTGTCCAGGAGCTGCCTCCTCCTTCCGCAGGGACGTACAGCCTTCTCCTGATGGGAAAGAATTTTCGCCAGAATTTTTGAAATTGTAGCAAATTTCGATTGATGTAGATCAATGTGCGCGACACGTCGTCGAGGCATCACACACCTGCACGACCGAAGCACAATGGACATCCCCCAGTACCAGCGGCTTCGAGTACAGAACGCTACAGCTTTATCCTGAGCCCCGGAGTGCCGTGCTTCTCGAGCGCGCCCCTTCGTCGTAATCGAACTGTGGTTAAGCACAACAGGCTGCCAACCAGATTCAATTTTAAACATCGAGCCTGCAAATAGACATGCATCCGTCAAATTATCCTTTGTAAAAGTTTGTGCGAAACTTTTTTCTTCATCCATTGCTTCAGAAATTTGAAGATATAATTTTCATTCGGTTTCTACTAAATTTCAGAATAGCCCAAGGTTTACCCACGCTATTTTGTCTGTTGGCTGGTGTGGCGTAAACATTTTGCATTAAACTGATGGCGGCTCCACGTTGTTGGGTGGGATATCGTCCCTCAGACATGCTCGAGTGTATACAACGACGGCTTGAGTCACCAAGCTTAAGGTATGCATTCAAAACGAAGGATCTACCGTTTTGCAAGATTTTTGGCGCTCGTTAGTGCTTGCGTGGGCAATCGAGAACTCGCCCTACACCCACTTTTTCGTTCGAACGATTGAAGTCCCACTTTAATTCTGTCTATTAATTTATATTATAAATTATAAAACAACTTGTTTCGTGCTTTTGTCCTAAAATGGTGCATTTGTACAGTGGATGTAGATAAAATGATTCGTTGAAACGCAACTTGATTTGGCACAAAATAGATGGTTTTGATCATTCGACTCGACCGTGTCACCACCTGAGGGTGCAACAGGAAGGCAATTCGATCAACATAGCACATCGACCGGCTCGCGGCGACGAGACACTAGCCAACCCTCCATCGCCGGGGTACGCGCCACGACTGCCCCTGCACCGCCACGCGCCGCTTGACCACCTTCCTCCACGACGACATGCCCAAGTTTCCCCTCCCGCCGGACTACTTTCGGTGCCCACCACTGTCGCCTGACGAGATCACTCGCCTTCAAGCACTCGGCGAACGCACCTCCACTGACATGGTACATGCAATCATCGCCTTCGTCCATACATCTTTCACATTCTCACCAACCCAACTCTACCGACCAGGTGCGCGCTTCCCGCTTGCAAGGCGGTTCCATTAAGTGGACGCTTGCTTCCGACATTGACGGTCTCCAGTTGTATGTGGGAGACGATCCGTCGGCACCCCGCGGTGTTACATCGTACTGCGGTGTCACAGAAGTCATGGGCACCCTCGACGAAGTGGCTTCGTTGTTCAAGACAGATGCCGCCGAACGATACCACGACTACGTGCGCATGTTTAGCAAAGACCACTTGGACGGTCAGACTCTGTACACCCTCTCGACTGAGTCGGTCGACCGACGTCGCCACCATCTCAGTCTGCAATGGTCCGCGAGTGGCATGCCAGGTTTTGCCAAGCATCGCGACTGGTGTTACCTCGAGGTACATGCAGTCGTTCGACCAATGCAGTGGCTCATGTCGTTGTCAGTGCCAGCACGACTTTACAACAGGCCAAGGGCGTCTCGGCTGGGTTCGTTCGTTCAAGTCGGTCAAGTTGACTTGTTGTCCCGACCTTGAGTCGACATTCAACGTGGTTCGCGGCCAGTACCATCGATCTGGCATCGTCGTCGTGGAGTCGCCCAGTCGACAGGACCACTTGGTGGCCATGGCTGTGCACCAGATCGACTGGAAGGGCAGTGTTCCTTCCTTTGTGGCGGCGTCGGCGGTGCGCAAGCGATGCCGCGCCGTGGCCGACCTCGATACACACTTGCGCGCGCGGCGCATGCGAGGCCTGTCGTTCCTTCCCTTGCATCGCCTCGTGCCGTTTGCGCTGCGAGTCAAGTGCTTTGTGTGCTGTGCTCGCTTTAGCGTGTTTAGACATTCCAAAGAGAGTTGCCGGCAGTGTGGCGAAGTCGTGTGTCGGGCCTGTTCTCGGCAATGGGACGTTGGCACCCCTCAGGACAAACTCCACGTTCGAATCTGCGCCGCGTGCAGCTCCCAAGCCACGCCGTCTTCAACGCCGGCGCCGTCGACTTCGATTCCAAGTACGCACGATGCCCTGCTACCTTCCATGACGCTTACACACGTCGTCCAGGTTGTCGGAACTCGGAAAAGGTCGTGCTGGGGCCGTTGCCCACGCCGACAAGTGTCGCTCCTTCGCATCGTGCTCAACCCACCAAAACAGATCAACAGCAAAAGCAGCAATGGCTGCTCTATTTTCCAGTCGGGACGAGAGCGTCACAGCAACGAGGAAGAGACGGCTTCCCTACTCCTCGCAACGCTTGTTGTTCGAGCAGCGTTCCGCCCGCCGCTCCCCGATCGACGAAAGCGCGGGCGAAACCGTCGCTGTTCCAGGACGACGACGACATCCCGCCCCAACGGCCGAGATCGGCCAAAGCGCGGGCCAAGCCGTCGTTGTTCGACATGGGCGATGATGGTCCAACGACCAAAGCAACGTCGTTGGCTTCGACCTCTCAGCAGCAACCAACACGGGCGCCACGAACGTGGGAGGCATATGTGGACGACAGAGGGTCCGCCACGGCGACGCCGCATGGGTACATTGAAGCAGGCAACATGGCGGATGCGGACTACGTCCCAAGCACGGTCCGCGTCAACTTGCTACGCGACGAAACCGACTCGTACACTTCGCGCCTTGTGTCGGCCAAGTCGAAGTCGCAAGCGACGCCACCGACCCCCGTGCAATGTAGTCCTGCCACTCCCCTTGACGATCAGACACAACCTCACGCATTGAAGCGGGGCTACCACGCACCCTGCCCCGACCAGCGCCATGGCCATCTCGCATCGTACAACTGTGTCGGCAGCGGCGACGTGCGTGCCCACAAGAGCGACTGCAATTCCTTGCACCGCACCCCATCCAGCAGACGCAACACGGACTGTATACAGCAGCAGCAGTCGGCGGGAGAAGTGTCGACCACATCGCAGGATATTGTCGTTGTGGGGCTTCCACACCGATCGAAGCCCCATCCATTCTTGCAACCCCACGGAAAAGAGTCCCCCGCACCATCGAAAACGCAAACGTCACCTCCTCGGAACGATTTGATCATGATATACGACGTGGCTGCTCCAGCGGGAGAAAACTCGCTTCCCACCCTGCGGAAGCCATACCAACCCCATGCAAGCGGACCTCACGACGAAGCTTTGATCCGTCAAGGTGGAATCGCAACTTGAAAACAGTGTTTTGTGGCGACCTACATGTTTGTTTTGCGTCGAGCGGACGCTCTAAGTTGTCTTCCCAATGGCAGTCTGTCTGGCATGGACGAAGGTGGGAGCTACCTAGATGAGATGGCATGCACCAAGACGCATAGGCGCTCGCGTAGCATTCTCGGGGGACCGACCAGGTACGTGGCGGCCGTTGCTTCTGGAAGCGATCGCGGAGGCAGCCTGGCAATGGTCGTGTGCGTGAGGGATCATCGCCATGGATGATTTGTGGCATCTTGGGATATATCGGAATTGACTTGGGATAAACTCTGTTTGCCCTAGTATCACTAATCGATTACTAGTCTTCTCCGGGGAGTTTTATTGACAGGCTACTAGTGTTGCCAGGTTACTAGTGCGGGGAATGTCATCCGCTCCAGAATTTCCTTGACACCTTTGGCTGAATGCTTTGTTGGTGAAACCCATGCCAATCATTTCCCAATAGACATGCCACAGTCCGAGCTCAGGCACCATGCAGCCCGATGATGTGATGGACTTGTGGTGTTGCATCGTCTCGTTTTTCCCAATCATGGGGAAAGCCCATGGTTACTAAGAAACGACTGGATTCATGAAATCGAAATCTTCGCACTTCAAACTGCGAGACAGTTGACATGATATTTCACGGTCACATTCAGATATTCATGAAAATCGGTTGACTTTTCACAAACTCGGAAGGATATTTGACAAGTATTTGCTGAAATCAGCTCGGTCCTCACCGATCCGAGATGAAATACAAGCAAACAACCATGAGATCCTTCAACGTCTTGTCGTAGATAATTCCTCCTGGCCGCCTGCCAAAGCAAAACCCCCCATAAAATTCGAAGCCATTCAGTTTAGGTTTTCCTCGCCATGACCGGCATCACGTCATTGACGCTCGCCGCGCTCGCGTCCGTCGCGTTGGCGCAAAATGCCACTGCCGTCGTGGGCACAACGGCGGCTCCCGTTATGGAGGAATCTACCTCGTTCTTCAGTAGCCCCATTGTCAGCGCCATCTTGTCGATACTGTCGTTGCTGTACATTTTCCTTGGCCTCGCCATCGTGTGCGACGACTACTTGGTTCCTGCGATTGAAACGTTGTGTGAAAAGCTCAAGATCCCTGAAGAAGCCGCTGGCGCATCGTTCCTTGCGTTCGGCAGTGCTGCCCCTGAAATCCTCCTCAACGCGGTCGCGACTGCCGAAGGCAAGATCGAGTCGATGGAATCGTCGTTGTCTGCTATTCTTGGCTCTGCCATCATTGCGTTTGCGCTCATTCCAGCGCTCTGTGCCCTCGTTGCCCCAACATCGCTGACCATATCATGGGGACCCATGATCCGCGACTCGACTGTGTACATTGCTAGTGTTGGCACACTGGTCTACGTCATGAACGACTCCCTCGTTGACTCTTGGCAATCGGGTCTCCTCATTCTCGTCTACGTCGGATACATGTTGATGATCTTCGTTCCCATCCGGTTCCGCTCCGCCGACCCCGATCGACATGACGAATTCGTCGCTCCCGCCGAAGATCACATGGTAGATCATGCCCTCGCCCCGCACCACCCGCTTCTTGCGTCGTCGTCGCCCAAGGGATATGGCGCTATCGACGCTGCTGGTGCGGCAATTCTTTTTGATTTTTCCTGTCGTGACCGACATGCATTCACAGGAGAATGCAGCTCTTCTGTTGCGTTTCCGATGCTTTCCAGTGTTTTTTTCAGTTGGAAATGATTCTTTATTTTCTTTTTATTCAAAACGGTTGCACCCTTCTGGATGTTCAAAGCGCTCTGACGTCGATCATCTTGTAGAGGAAGCCGCGGAACCTGTGTGCCTCGAACCCGTCCGTGAAGTCGTCGACCTCCTCTCTCGGCCGTTCCGCATCCTCTTTGCCTACACCCTCCCTGAATGCGGCTCGGACGCTCCCACGCGGTCGTACTACCCTGTCACGTTGGTGCTGTCGATCGCGTACGTCGCGCTCTTGTCCGCTGCCGCTTTGTACTCGACGCGCATCCTGACGACCGCGTTGAACCTCTCGACGGAAGTCGCCGGGGTCACGCTCCTAGCTCTGGGCTCGCAAATCCCAGACACGATTGCGTCTGTGTCGCTCGCTCGTGCCGGGCATGCCGATGCCGCTGTCTGTAACGCGATCGGGTCGCAAGTAATCAACGTGACGTTGGGCAGCGGATTTCCATGGTTCTTGTACACGCTCTTGTACGGCGAGGTACGACATCCAATGTCGATTGCACTTGTGTTCTCATGTTCGCGGCAACAGATCCATATCCCATATGAACAAGAAACGCTTCTCTTCCAGCTCTTGTCCGTCATCATCGTCGCATATCTCGTGCTCAACCTCCGCGGTGTCTTCTGCGCCTGCTTCTCCAAGGCCAAGGGATTCTTCGTCGGCCTCAGCCCCCACGACGGTATCGCGCTCTTGGTGCTCTACGTCGCCGTCAACGTGTGGCTCGTCATTAAGTTGTAATGTGCAGAGATCGATCGATCCCGATTGCGGTTGTGTTTCCGCAGGATGTTCGAGGAACAGGCGTCTTTGGTACGACCCAACCCGTCGGCACACCCACACTATGCGCCGCAGGTAAGGAGGGTTCAGCAACGTGAATATTCATGCTGCTCGCGGAATCCTCCTCGTCGATCTTGCACGATGCCTTTGACGTCTTCCTTGTGACGGCAAACACCGTTTGATGGGAATCATATCCGTAACACCGGAAAACAGTGTAAAAAAAAAATTCATCGATTGTATAATATTTAAATATTCTTTTGACCGAACTGCATCATGTTCAACCCCCTCATCACGATGGTGTGGCTGGGCGTCGGGTACATCGTCGGCCGCGTTGATGTGGCCTGGTACGTTCTCGAATTCTGCCGCGAGATTGATACGCTTCCACCTTCGCACAAGGGATGGGTCGCGGGATGCTTTGCTATTCTGATTGGTGTCTACATCGTTGTGCTGTGTCCCCTCTCGGCAATCGCGTCCCGAGAAGTCAAGAGCAGCGGACATAATCCTGCGATCGTGCCGACGTCATTCCGCAGCGAGATTCGTCGTCGAGGAAGCTACAGCATGAACTATATCAACGATATCAAGTCACACGTGCTCGCACGGTCCTAGTCCCGTCCTGGTACGACACTTGCTACGTCGGTACATTCCAAAGATGCATGTACGCCACTCCCTCATGTCGAAGACGGATTCCTCTATGCGTCGGCGAACCCTCACTAGGACGCATGGATCCGTGTGACTCCCTCAAGAATCGCTTCTCATCCCACCAGCAACGCCAACACGCATGATGAAGAGTCCACACTTTGCTACGATGTCTTGTCATTCATATATGCGATCATTGCTAAAACCCCATGTTGGAGGCATCAAATCGCTCCATGGCGCCGGACACGGCATCCACCACGCGCTTTTCATTCATGATGTATACCGACCGGAACCCGCCCGTCTCGTCGAAGCGCTACGACGCCATTTTATTCACCCGACACGGCGCCATTCTTCGTACCTGGACGGTGCGCAGGCGGCGAGCGTTGTCGATCGATGTGATTGTTTCCACCAACACTGGGCGACCTGATCCATGCGAGTGAGACGATGGCGTGCCCCAAGAAAGAATCATGGGTGCGCGAGATGATCGCACCTGTGCGCTTGGAAGTGGCCGTGATGATCAAAATGTTGAGCCCGACCTCCTGCATCGTGATGTCGCTGCCACGCAAGCTCGGGTCGTCTGTTTCCAACTGGAGACTTGTTAATATTTGTCGAACGCACAAGCAGTCGCCTCCATACCTTCAAAATGCCATCGGCGGCCGGCTTGATCCAGCAATACTGCGTAGTTGAGAGCCCACTGATGGAAGTGCGCATTTGTCGCAAGTGCCACGCGCCTGCATGGCGAAGAAAATTGCGTTGGACGAATGTCCATGAATCTGCCGATGATACCTTCTTCACGATAGACAAGTTCCGACGAACACACTTGTGTGCCTTCGTCATGTGGAGGAATCGAGGTCAGCTCACCGTTCCACCGCCCTTCCATGCTATCGGCACGCTGCGCTGTGGGATTCCTGAGCATGCAAGAATGACCAGTACCTTGGGAGGACGTGGTAGCTGCAACCATTCACGAGGACGGACAGTTGGTTAAAAAACGTGCGACCGCTTGCTTCAACGTCGTCAGCTCAAAGAACGAATGTATAGCATTTCCGTGTACCTTTCGACGGTGGCGGCGCACTTGGCTTTGTCGACATGCGCGAGATAATGCTCTTATCAAAGCCAAGCTGGTGAACCGTTCCATCTTCACCTGCAGCCCAAATATTGTCTAGTTGTACTAAGGAATCAGGGGGGGGGTCCTCGACACGACGACGCGGTCGTTGTTACCTTGCTGCATCATGCGCAAATTGGAGTGTTCATGCATTCGGCGCTGCTTGATAGCATCCGCGAGATGTTCGTAGTTCACGCCGTGGAACGGTTCATGAAGGGTTTCGATGTGTACGAGAACGGCACCATCGGAAATGCCATGCTCTGCAATCGACTTCTCATCTTGAAGCTCCTTGCCTTTATGCAACAACACAATGTAATCCGCGCGACCGAGAACTTTGCCGCTCTTTTGATATGCTGCCTTTAATCACATTCACATCACCGTTAACCCCAGGGATTACCCCTCATCACACGTACCTTTACAGCAGCAATGCTATCGTGGACGTCAAATTGCAGTGGCACCGAGTGCGCCTAGTTCTACCGTCAGACTCCTCTACCTGCCGTCGCCGTCGTCTCACCTCGTTCTTCACATACAATGTCACGGACATGGTCAAATGGGAAATGGGGCGTATCTTTGCGGTGGAAAATTCAGCTCACTATTGATTGGTTTAAATTGACATTTAAAAGTCATCTGATTGGCTGAAACGACTTCAACACAGGACTTTACAAACACCAAGTGAATTTGTTGATGTCGGAAAATTATCCGGCCATGGACCGGGACATTTCGAGAGGGTGCCAATTCGTTCTAGAAACGTCGCGCACGCAGCGATCGGCGCCGTGTGCTTTGAGACGATGGTGCCGCCGTGCAAGAAGCGCAGCAACAAATGTGCGTGTGCCATGGGCAACCTTCGCCAGTCCACTTCAATCGAAAAGGCGTTGAATCCCTCCTGCGGCACAAAGCGACAATATGGCGATTCGGGCCGAGCCTCGAGCAGTTCCAATCCGCCGCCATGATTATCGTTCCTGTACTTCTCGTCATTTAGAAGGACTGTGATTCAAGGATGGGAAGGTGTGGATATCTGTGTCCCGTCTTGTTCGGTTTTCGAGAATCACTTTGGACGGGCGGTACGGTCTAGCCGAACCAGCAATTCGTTTCGGGGTGCCGCGTCTGCAAAAGCCGCTCCTCTGTATATCCCTTGCTTGGGTTGGGGTGCAGAAGTTGCTGGCTGCCTTGGGACTTGCTTTGGTGTCACGGCCACTCCGGCGTGCGGCGGTAATAAGTCTACCAAAAAAACAATATTTTAGATGGTCCCCCTAGGTTTTTCATTGAATTTCGGACCCTACCCCCCCACCTTTCTAATTGCTGGTGTCCACGGCGCAATTTCACGGCATCGCGCGCGGGGCACGGGTCTGTGGAACGACAAACCTCGTCTTTGATGGCGAATTCGACGTGGTGGGCAATCCCCGCCGCTGTGGCGTCGGTCGCGGTCCTGGCGTATGCCCTGGTGCAGCTCACAGTCGAGCCAGAGTACGTTCACGTGTGTGCCATGTACCACGTCGCGCATAATGGTTCAAGGTGTCCCCCAGGTCTGTGAAGAAGAAGCGGCATGCCATGCACTTGCTGAATGAGGTGCAAACGATCTCGGATGCGGTCGTCGTGAAGCTGCATGCCCTGGATGACGATGTCTTGAGTCTCCAGCAGTGCAACCCCGATGAACACGACGACGCGCCCAACGACGTCCCGTTGAACTCATGTACGCTAGGCCATGCTCTGCAACGTCGACACAACAGTATTCTTTTCTAGATTACCATTTCGACTCGACGGGGAAGAAACTTAAGACCAAGTGGGACACATACGACGTGGACGCCGAACTCAACAAACTCGACGAAGAGGAGACTGGGGCTGCTGATGTTGCTGCTGCTAAGCCTTCTCGAAGCCAGGTGAAGCCGCGCCCGTCCACGGCAGTCCTCCTACGCAAAGTCGGCGAACTCGAGCACGAATTCGAAGCCGTACGTCGTGCCATCCTCTCCATCGTCGAGAGTCACTCGACAGCCCTCTGTTCGAATCGTTCTAGTGGATGCATGCGCGCGACCTCTCACGGCTGTGCAATAGATCTTGGCCTTCTTGGACACAATTCGCGGCGACGAAGAAGTTCGCATCGTGCGCAAGCAGTTGGTCGGCGCCATCAACGACACATACCTGGCGACGCTAGACCGCATTAAAGCTCAATTAACAAACTAGACGGACACAGCTTTCCCGATATCTCCATCCACGATCGATTAGGTAGTTGCGGACGACGCAATCGCGGTGCACACAGCGAACCATGCGACTCTAGATACCCGAGTGCACCTGCGACATGGTCTGCATGACGTTGCGAAAGAACGTCGGAGCATGAAGACACCCTCTTGCAATGCCGAGGTAGCAACTCGCTTGCTTCATGATCCCGATCTCGTTCAGGTCTTGGGCTAGGCGGTAGGCCTGGTCAAAGTACCGTACAGCTTTGTCATGGGCGCCATCGCGAGTGGCAAGGAACCCGAGCTGCATCCACGCATTCACTTCGGCACTCCGATCTTGGACGCTCTGAATGAGCTGAAGGTGCTGGTCCATGCACGCCGTCGCGGTCGGGAGGTCGCCCTAGACGTGTGCCCCCTGTGACAAGGTGCGCCGTGGAGTGTGAGCGATACACGGACCTGCCGACTGGCCAAGAGGCCGAGGTTGCCCACCGCCAGACTCTGACCATACGCGCTGTTGAGTCGAATGGCCACCCGCAGCGCTTCTTGGTGGTGCTTGGCAGCTTCGGCAGCCTACTCGCGACGGTTCCGAGTGTTTCACAGGGAGGCAGCTCCAAACCCACCCGGCCGAGGCTACCCAGCGTGAGCCCGACGTTTGTGTGCGCGACAAACTGCCCGGCATCGTCAACGTTCATATCGGCGTGGTGCTGGTGGCATGTGAGAGCTGCTTGAAGCGCCGCGCTGTCGGGATCCACGAATCGACCGGTGTACGCGACGGCCCCCGACGAGCTCAACTGCGTTGACTTTTGTCAGCGGACGTTGGATCGACGACGTCCTTATCGCGACAGGATGTGTCAAGTGAGTACCTGGTAGTCTACGCCAATGCATGACATCACGAGCGCGCGGAACGACAAGTTGTCCGAGTTCTCGAGCAAGGCAAGCGCTTTCTTGTACACGTCAATAGCAACGTCGAAGTCGTCCACGTTGTCATGAACAATGCCCATGCTACTCTGCAGAGTTAACGCTCGTGGACGTCCTCGGCCATCGTGGGCCACGACGCGCACCAAAAATACGCCAGCGCCTCTTGCTCTACTCGGCCAGCCCGCTTGCTTGATGCTGCCTAAGGGAATGCTGATAAGTTGCCTAGGACGAGTTCCAGCATGTGTGTGTGGATGCAGTAGCGCAAGACGACGAGTCGATCGGTGCATGCTGCACACACGCACACGCGGCGCGTTTCCAAGAGCGCGGCGAACCAGCATGGCAAAGTCCTTCAGTCGCTTCGCCTCGACGGCCGTTTCTTTTGGTTTGTCCAAGTTGATGCTGCTGTAGTTGTTGCCACTGGTCAGTGGCGACGCCGCGAGCTTTCGGCGGGCGAGCGCGCGCGCAGAAAACACATTCAGGCGGACGCGGGCATCCCTTGTCATGCTGGGCACCCGCGCGGGCGTGTTCATCTACGCCAGTTCATCCATCACACTGCAACGTGGGGTCGCTGTTCGCACCATGAGCGGTGCATCCATGCGCTGGGGCAAGTCGATTTGCGGCGTCGACTCGGCAAGTTGCGAGCCTTGGGTCGTGGGCGTCATGGGCTCCAAATCACTACAACGCCTCGCCGTGAATCACGATGCGTCGCGGGGTAATCTGTATTCGTCTTGGAAGATTACATGGGCGGGGCCAGTGGTCGGCCATCGCGGATCATCATCGGCTGGCCGTTGGTTGCACGACCGGTGGCACAATTGGTTACAAATCCGTTACGAGAGGCGCAGAGGCAAAGCGCGTCCGTGCGCGTGCATCTCTGTGCAGAGGGTGGATGTAGTCATGCGGGGAGATGGGTGCACTGCATGGACACGCTGTCCAGCCCCCTTTACCACTTGAAGCCTCTCTGGTTCAACCTCGAGTCGCCATCCCGTCCACATGACATAGCCTGCAGGTCGAACCACTCCTCCTCGGTACATGCTTGTACCACCGACGTCGGGCGGGCGGCATCCACGGATTCGAGGCCACGCAACAATGCGGTGAGGGACTCGCCCATTCTCGGTCGATGCGATGGAGGGGCGTTTGGCTGCATATTTGGGGAATCACTTCGACCGCCCGATGTTCGAGCGACCCCTTTCAAGGGACGATGCCCGAGCGAACGGACGTCGTTCGATGCTTCCCAAGCAACCGTCCAAAGCATGGAAGGCCAGCGAACATGTTCGAGTACTTGTCACCAAAGTATTGCATTCGTACCCTTTCCCTTCAGAAGTGCTACATGCATTCGAGTGCATCCTGCCACGCAAGGCTTGAGTGTAATGCAGGGGTTGGCTAGCCACTGGTGATGAACTTTAGCCCCGGGAATACGTAGAGGTTGCCGTGCTGTGGTCATCCCTTCGGGCACACTTGGACCTCGAATGAAACCAGTGCTTGTACTGGTTTGGACATGGTGGCGTTTCGGTGACCTTTCCTCCGTTTGTGCAGCTGGGTAGCCTAGCTCTCTGGCCGTGCACAGATAGCAGCGAGCAACGACTTTGGCCGTCACCGAGTCGGACGTTCGTCAAAGTCGTGAACTAGCGCGACGGTCTGCTGTGGACCTTTTGCGCGCATCTCGGTGGCATCATGCAGACCTGCGGCAATGCGCCCAAAGACGAGCGTCAATGAAACCTCCTGAGACATTACGATGCACGTATGGCGTCATCCTACTCATTCTTCTTCAATGTGCCCGACCTCGACAACCATAATGCCTCAAGTTATCTTTGCCACCGTCGCATGCGCTGCAATCACCGCCGAACAATCCGTGCTCACGCTGAACGCCGATGAGTTTGCCGTCCTCAGCGGGGCACTGGCCGAATGGCGTCAGGAGTTTGGCGCGAACTCGACGGCCCAAGGAGTGTCCCTCCAACCAGCCATCGAGTCGATCAGCGAAGATGAGCTGCACGACACCAGCTTCTCCTCAAAACCAAGTTTGCCATGAAGCCCGCGCGACTAAGCCTCACACACAGGGCAACTACCATCACCTCGTAACATTACTGTTGGCAGCCGAGTTTTGCAGATTACGTCAAGGGTTCGTTCGCGGACGGCCAGCGCCACTTGCGGAAGAGGTCATTCTGGACGACGTGTGAAGTGAGACAAGTAGTCGCTCGTGCTGGGCCTTTGCCACGGTCAGTGTGTGCGTCTGCTCACCTCATTGCCTCGGGTAAGTTCTACAACTAGTCCGAATGGCAATTCACGAGCTCCTTCACGAAAACGGAGGTAGCCAAGGTTGCAAGCGCGGCTGGCCCTGGTACGCCATCCACTGGATGGTAAATGGGGCGGGCTTGGAGCAAGGTTACCCCTATGTTACCCAAACTGGCACGTGCAAAACGACTGCAAATGGCCATTGCGTCGAGAGTTCGCGTGTCAGGGGGTCTTGCCTCACGTCTGTCTTAATCATCCAGCTCGTGTCCATGACCATGTCGATAATGCCGGAAGGGGATTGTGTCCCAGTGCCTGGGAGCTCAATCCGATCACGCTGACATTGCTGTGAACTTCGCTGCCACATCGCACCGCATCAAGAATTCGTGGGTCGCGAGGTGGCGGGGAGCTGATCGATTCGCCTGGCCCTTGGTACGATGGACATGCAGTGTGATTTTTTGCAAGATCCAAGAAAACCATACCCCCACGCCGTCGAAGCCAGCGCCGACGTCTGGCAGCCCCAAGCCGACGATTTCACAGGCACTCCCGAGGACTTCCCCAACGCTCCAGTCCAGCGACCACCGTGGGAGCAACTACATCGCTTGCGAGAGGCTGCTGCCGGGCCAAGCCTTGCCTTTCTCAATGGACCAGTGCGTTCAAAAGCACGGTGTTGGTGTGGTGTGCATGAGCCCCTCATCGTTGCTCTGTCCTTCAGTCCTCGTTGGATTGGCGTGCTCAATTGCAAACATAAAATGGAATCGTTTTGTGAATCAAATCCAAAAGTCTCAGGCTAAAGCTGCTCA
>NW_008580149.1:2361912-2379346 GCF_000520115.1 Aphanomyces invadans
CAACCAGCCATCGAGTCGATCAGCGAAGATGAGCTGCACGACACCAGCTTCTCCTCAAAACCAAGTTTGCCATGAAGCCCGCGCGACTAAGCCTCACACACAGGTCAACTACCATCACCTCGTAACATTACTGTTGGCAGCCGAGTTTTGCAGATTACGTCAAGGGTTCGTTCGCGGTCGGCCAGCGCCACTTGCGGAAGAGGTCATTCTGGACGACGTGTGAAGTGAGACAAGTAGTCGCTCGTGCTGGGCCTTTGCCACGGTCAGTGTGTGCGTCTGCTCACCTCATTGCCTCGGGTAAGTTCTACAACTAGTCCGAATGGCAATTCACGAGCTCCTTCACGAAAACGGAGGTAGCCAAGGTTGCAAGCGCGGCTGGCCCTGGTACGCCATCCACTGGATGGTAAATGGGGCGGGCTTGGAGCAAGGTTACCCCTATGTTACCCAAACTGGCACGTGCAAAACGACTGCAAATGGCCATTGCGTCGAGAGTTCGCGTGTCAGGGGGTCTTGCCTCACGTCTGTCTTAATCATCCAGCTCGTGTCCATGACCATGTCGATAATGCCGGAAGGGGATTGTGTCCCAGTGCCTGGGAGCTCAATCCGATCACGCTGACATTGCTGTGAACTTCGCTGCCACATCGCACCGCATCAAGAATTCGTGGGTCGCGAGGTGGCGGGGAGCTGATCGATTCGCCTGGCCCTTGGTACGATGGACATGCAGTGTGATTTTTTGCAAGATCCAAGAAAACCATACCCCCACGCCGTCGAAGCCAGCGCCGACGTCTGGCAGCCCCAAGCCGACGATTTCACAGGCACTCCCGAGGACTTCCCCAACGCTCCAGTCCAGCGACCACCGTGGGAGCAACTACATCGCTTGCGAGAGGCTGCTGCCGGGCCAAGCCTTGCCTTTCTCAATGGACCAGTGCGTTCAAAAGCACGGTGTTGGTGTGGTGTGCATGAGCCCCTCATCGTTGCTCTGTCCTTCAGTCCTCGTTGGATTGTCGTGCTCAATTAAATGGAATCGTTTTGTGAATCAAATCCAAAAATCTCAGGCTGAAGCTGCTCACTAGATTCCAGCAACAAGTTCATCTTGCCGTGGCGACCGCACGACAACGCATGGCTTGACGCTGGGTCCATCGCGACCCGAGGCAAGCGCTTGAGCGCGATCTTGACGGAATTCACCGAGCAGCTCCTCTGTGCAACCTTGCTTCCTACGTCGCGCCGACGACGGCATCGGGCGCTCCGATTGCAGGGTCGATGACGGCGACCGACCGTGCCACCCTAGCATAACACCACGGCTACAGAGCCTCTTTAGGCTCGTGCACAGTCAACGGCATTGTCGAGGACCGATTGCTCTGACCGCCTCGACCTCCACCTCCTACGACTGCACCGCTATCAACGTCTTGTTATGAAAACTCAGAGCGTCAATTCCAATCGTAACATAATCTTACTTGGCTCGCACGGACTACAGTGAACTCAGGAAAATGCTGACATGGTTTCATCATGACATGCATGAAAAATAAAATCAATATGTATATATATTACGCGAATTCGTCCCACTTGATTGGCTATAACTTCATAATTTCATCCAGTCAATCCCAGTTCTTACTTTATCTGTACTGCAATTGGTCCAAAGGAATGGCATATTCAATGTGGTATTGAAGTATACAGGTGGTGGAATTTTTTAAAACAGATCATGTTTTGGAGGTGGTCGGCATTCTTGGGGGTATCGACTTTTCCCGGGGTTCCCGGTACGTGGCAATCACACCTACAAGCAGGTGGCCTTTGTCCCACGCGGCGCATGTCGGCGCGAACAGCATGCACAGGAGAGCCCACCCGCCCCCATTGTCACGACAGCCACGCATGTCATGGACCTCTCCTTCATTTCCACAGTGTCCTTTTGCATCAGCAAGATGACCAAGATCCTTTTTATCCAATCAGAGTGAGTGTATTGACAATGTTGAAATGATTTTAGCCAGTGAAATCACCTTCTAGTGCGTGATTGTCAAGAGCATAACTGGATGGAGCATGATGATGAATGATCGTATACGACATGGAGCCTAGCAGGCGGCGTGAGTGGTGGTGGGGGCAGGTGTAGTCGTGGTGTTCGTGGGGGCTGGAGTCGGAGCGCTCGTAGGAGCAGGTGTGGGGGCGACGGTCGACGTCGTCGGGCCAGAAGTTGGGGATACCGTTGTCGTTGTCGGCACGATGGGGGAGAGCAAGTTCAGTGCGCGAATTTGCTTGGCAAATTGGGTCAAGATGACGCTCATGCGCTTGCCTTGGATCGTGATGGAAGCTTCCGCCGTGTCGATCAAGGCGTTAACGTAGTCGGAGGACGGGCACGGATTGACGCACATGCCCTTGTCGTCCAGCGTGCAGTTCAAGTCGATGTTTTTGTACGCGACGTGGCGGGCGACGTCATACGACTCAAGAATCGTAGCCTGGATCTTCATCGCGGGCTTGGCGCTCATGGCCGACACGAACTTGGCATAGTCAACGTCCTTGACGGATGCAAAGGCGAGCTTATCCTGGACAGCCGCGTACTTGGTGAGCAGGGCGGTCGCGTTCGTCTGGAGCGCCGTGTAGTCGGCGGTGCCGGGGGTAAACGTAGGGCTCCAGTTGACCGTGCCATACTTGCCGCCGACGCTGTCCCAGATCGCGTGCAGGTTCGTGCCGACGCAGGGAGCCTTGAAGAGGAATTTGTTGCCGCCGAGGTCGCCGGCAGGGAACACGCTGTTGACGCCGCCCACGTTGTGCATGGGATTCGAAATGTCGCCGAACACGTGCAAGACCATGCGGAGGGCCCAGTTCGCCGAGTGCGCCGACTTGGTCTTGCTAAACATCGTGAGCGCCTTGTTCAGAAAGTCGAGGGCCTGGCCACCAAACGCTTGTTTCACCAGCGCATCGCCGGTCGTCGAGTTGAGGTTCTTGTAGTCGGTGCCGTTCACATTGAGCGGCAGGTTCACATAGTGCCACTCGTCCATCATATTGAGCGCGGGCGTCTTGGTCGACGGGCAAAACGTGCTCACGACCGAGTTACACTTGATCAAGTCACCCCAGATCGCGGCCGTCGTGATGGAGCCCGTGTTGGGGAAGTCTGCGTCGTACATGGCCAAGAGAGTGTTCACCGTTGTTACATCAGCTGGGGCCATGGTCTGTGTCGCGATCTCGCTGACGAGCATGTGGCCATTGTCCCACCAGCCATTAGCAAGCTGCGAGACCGCCGACAGAACCGCCAACGTCGTGAAGCAAAACGGGTTCATCCGTGCTGCAGCTGCAAACGAAAATTGGCCGACACAACGCAGCACCAAGCAACGCCTGCGTGGACCACTCTAGTGGTTGGGACCGCGGCGGAGGATCGCCAAGAGCGCCAGGAACGGTACGGGGAAGCAGTATACAGGAAACAAGATCCATTCCATGCATGGAATGTATGGGAAAGACTCGCCGCATATGGTCATAGGTGTCTTGCAAAGCAGATGCGCACCATTCATTGCAGTACATCATTTGCGCTGTTGTCGTGATTGCTGCCGCGATCGTTCGTCCATGCGGGCGAAGTTCGAAGGTGAACATACCCGTATACACCCCAGCTTGTAAACTCGCCGACTGCAGCATACACGTCAAGGGGGTCTGCCGTCGTGCGGCGCTCGTTCGTCCTGCTTGCGTGGGGCGTACGCCCCATGTACCCCCCCCTCCCGTGGATCGGGCGTGTCTACAGGAATGTGAACGATACCATGGGCGCCACCCAAACGCGTGCTGTCGTACACGGTTGCTGTGCGACCGCGCACGCGCAGAGAGATTCAACAACACAGCCAGGTCAAGATGGGTGAATTCAACTCGGCGAGTCAGATTGCCTGCACGCGCCCGTAGTCGCACCGTCAAGTTTATTCGAACTCCGATAAATATGTCAGTTCGGACTCCTTTAGAAAATTATAATTTCGTCGATACTCGGGGTATGTGAATCTTCGCCAAGCCTAATCCTACTACGCACGCCGGAGGACATCAATGCCCAAAAATGGAAATATTCGTTTATAGAGGTACTCCCAGTCTCATCCGAATGGTGCGGCGACACCTCCTCGGTCACGCATGGGCACTTTCAAATGCCTCGGGGGTGTGCAGTGTCGAAATATGGCGACAAGTAGCTCCCCGGAAAGCTCAAGTGCATGTATATATATATCGTACCAGAAGAAGAAAGAAGGGATCGAATGCTTTGACAGCATTGGGATGCAAGAAGCCGCCGTGCGAAACTCGCCAACGTGACCAGGCCAGACCGGGAGACGGCACGAAAGCAGATGCATGGCTGGGCGGTTGACAGAGAAAAGGACTTGACCGATGAAAAAACGATGGCAAACCTTGTGGCACACTGTTCCATGAACGGACAACATCGAGAGAGCTGTTATGTGCATTGTACAGTATTGACTCCTGGTATTAATAGTGTACGAAATCGTTTGGTTCAATTTCCTCCGGAATTTGATGTTTCGTTCAATGGATTTCTTTTGAAATTGAATATTCCTCACGATATCAAGCCACTTGATATTTGTATGTCCGGACCGAGTTAAAAGTTCAATCTGGTTGGCCCGTCGGCGGATTGTGACGCAGCATCTGTCTCCACTGAAATAAACTGTACGGTGTCGTCGAGCGCCCACTTGGCACCGCGCCTAGCACAAGGCAGCAAAGCGGGTGGCCATGGTACGGCGCGAACTGGCCACAGATGCGGCCGACGCACGCGAATGTACACTATGGCTGCCACTCGGACATCGCCACAGCTTGGCCAAGGGGGCTGTGTACACAATGCAACACTGTCGGACGCCTTGTCGAAGTACCTAATCGAAGATTCAAAGTAGTACATGGTTGACATGGATGAACGGATGGCCGAGCCCCGAGCGCGCCGCGCCTGCGCGTCAGGCGAGGCCGAGCCATTCTTCGATTCTTTCTAAACCAAGCATGAAGCGCGTGTCGATCCTTAGCGCGTACGTGGCCATCGCGTCTGTCCATGCGTGGTGGGATCAAGGCCACCTGTTGGTCGGCGAAGTCGCGACCCAGGTCATGGCCAAGGAAGATGTGGCAACGGTCCAGTCGATCCTCGGGTCATGGAACGGCGACTACCCCAACACGGGTGAAATCACGACCGCCACGATATGGGCCGACTTGATCAAGTGCAACTCGATCTCGACGACATACTGCCCGTCCCCCGTCATGCCCGCCGTCAAGTTCACCGACGACTGGCACTACATTGACTTGCCATGCAACGTGAACGGCACGGACTGGAAAGGACTCACGTCCAAGGACGTCGATCGACTCATCCAGGCCAACATTGACGGCCGCGGGCTCTACACGCTGCACGAATCGCTCAAGACGATCGCCAAGTCCAAGTCCAAGTGGTCCGTCAACTTTGTCCTGCGCTTCTTCTTGCACGTGTTCGGCGACATTCACCAGCCGTGCCATTCCGCGACCGGCATCTCGGACACGTTTCCTGGCGGCGACATCGGCGGCAACAACTACCAGTTCACCCAGCCGTGCTCTGCGTCCAACCTGCATGCACTCTGGGACAACGCGGCCGGCACCATGACGATCAATTGGTACCCCACCAGCGTCCCAGGGTCGCCGGATCGCCTCGACCTCACGGCAAACGCGACCGCGCTCCTCACCAAGTACGCGTCGTTGAAGGACCCGCTCAACTATGCCGACTACGCCAAGCTGTCGTACGCAGACTTTGTCAAGGCCGTCGCGACGAACAAGCTTTTGGAGAAGACCTTCCTGGATAGCTACGATGTCGCGCGCAGTGCTGTGTACGCTGGCATTGATCTGAACACGTGGACGAACAACAAGGTTGCGTGCCCAAGTGCGGCATACCAGGCCAAGGTCGTGGCCACGATTGAATCACGCATCGTCCTCGGTGGCCGTCGCATGGCGGTCGTGCTTGCCCAATTCGCCAAGCAACTCCGCGCCGCCGGCCTCGCCTAGTAACTTTTCAAGTATATATGAACCCTACGCGTGAATGTGGGAAATGACTCGACATCTCGACGGAAGCGCCATCATTTGAATTCGCCTCCTCGCTTCAACGCGAGCCCGCGGCCCATCGAAGTATTGGACACATGGGCAACTCAACTTGCTCCAGACATGCGGCCATCGGTTCGTTGGACATGAACGAAGAGTGGTTTCGCACTGCGAACATTGTTGACCGGATCTCTGCATGAATCGTGCCTCAAACTCTTTCATTTTGTCAACGCTGATGCTGCTTTGACACCAGCGTCAACGTTGACGGCCCTGCTCTGGGAGTCGCAGACAGAGGCATTTGCAGCGACCGAAACGAGAAACCAAAGCATGGCACGACCGATAATCGCAGCGTGTTGAGTGTGCTGGCCAACGACGTCGTTAAGTCGCTGGATTCGGACCTCGCTTCTTGGGGCATCGATAGACAGAGATGGCTCTTTGCGTCGTGGTGGGGGATTTTTCACTTGCTACTGTCGTGGCCAAGTACCATGCGCGACGCTCTTGTTGATACGTGGTGCGAGGAAGGACCAAGTGTTGCCTGGCGTTCAAATACACCTGGCAAGGCGAGTTCTCGTCCACCGCAGGCCGCCGCCGTACGGGGGGCAGCAAGGAATGTGCAGGCGCTTGCTTGGACCGGACAAGGCTGGCGTTGGGCGCGTCTTGTGGGGCGATGCATTCTGGAGCGAGGGCTGCGACGGCTTGGGGCAAACCAATGCACACGTGGCCCCCGCTACACGTGCCTTCTTCAGACGGGATCGTTTCAACTGCATACCTTTGACAGAACGAGCTCCATCCCAATGCGTTTGCAGCTTGCACTCGAAACGCGACCACGGTCTCGAGTGGTCGGCGCATGGTTCGCAATTGCCCGGCCGTGGGGCAAAACGACGTCGCGGGCCCGACATACACGCCGTGCCAAGTCCATTCCCCCTCATGGGAAGGCGCTGCCCAGGCCATTTCGACGGCGTAGCCTGCAATGGGCTCGCCATTGCTTCGAGGAGCCTGCCACGACACCCGCACGTAGCTACATGCCATGGTAGCCGGGATGGATGAAAGATACGGCAGGAATACTTCGTCGACGCAAATTGCAGCGGGGGCGTCGGGAGCGGCCTTGGCTGTGGTGAAATGCACCCACTGGCTTGCACAGGTCAAGGTCGCACCGTTGCTGGGCAACGTGCAACGCAACCGCGCTCGATACGTTGTGTGGGGCTGCAGCGGGCTCACCGCAGCCGCCCCGAGCACTTTCAAATCTGCCACCGGTGGAGGATGCGTTGACGTGGTGTCGTCGCTATCATTGACGGCCGTCCGAATCGTCTCCAGGCTCAAGTGTGCAGATGAAGACAGCGCTGGTGTTAGCTGTCGGCGGTCGGCTGCAGGAATGTGGGCGAGATTCAAACTCTTGTACGCCAGAATCGCGTGGCGTGCCACGGCTGTCTCGAGAGTGGGTGGATCGGGGTCTACTCAAGCATCGCGCAGTTGACGTATGGTATGCTTGAGATCGCTCGTACTGGTGAGGGCGAGTTGGGGGACTCCGTCGAGTGGAATGTGAAACTCGACATGGGTTTGGAGGCGAAAGAGCAACAAATGGAAAGGCTTTGCCAGTGGAGGGGTTGCAAAAGGGGACCGATCCGTTGTATACCTACCCCATGAAGCAGCGTTAGGCACACACATGTCGCTGGACACGAGCGGCGCCGATCGTGGCAGGGCATTACGCGGGTTGTACCATGTTTCAAAACTGCCGCGGGAGGCGTTGTAGCCCTGAATACCATACGATAGACCGACGGCAGGAGAAGGTTCGCGCCATGAAAACAGAAGCCCTCCATTGTCGGTTGGGGCAATGCTGAGGGCGCCACAGGCTGTAGCATAGCCAACTCAGCCTCAAGCGAGCCCCGCACTCCGAGCCATACCTGTGACAATCTGCGTCGTCACCACGTCTTCCCACATGTGGGTGGGGCGCACGCGAAGGCGCACGCGAACTGGAACCACCTTGCGTTCATGCCAACGTTGGTTTCGTACAACTCAATGAAACATGGACGGCTACCGTGTGGCTGGACAGGTTGTCGAGGTGTATTCGATGGCAGGACGAGCTGCGATCTCGGTCGATGGCCTTATGCCATTGCATTGTCCATCCATCTGCGGTCGACAACACGTGGATGTCGACTTGGCACTGAATGGACGGTGCTGCATGGCTGGACCAGGGCTCGACTTGCAGCTGGCACGTCGCACTGGAATGTGTGATCACGGCAACATTCAAAGCGACGGATGGCCATGACGGCACGTACGACACGCCGGGTGGTTCGAGTTGGACCACGACGGTGTCCGAAGCTGGCACAACCACCGGCACCACTGCCACACGATGCATCGCCGACGATTCGAATGCCCAGTCGACTGCATACGTCCCGCCGCAACCGACTATGTCGGACGCGACTCGATGCGGCACCCCATCGACAACAACATCGAATTCGTCGCGAGGAAAGAGATGGAGGACGTGCTCGGGAAGGCGAAAGTCAAAGCGCAACGTGGCATGTCGCCCCAATCCTTCCACCACCAACACGACGGGCTGCATGATGTACACGGTATTGCTTGTCGCGATGCAGCGCAGCGCGTCCGCACCTACGGCATACGCCGCCAACCGATAGCCTGAAGTGGTCGCCTGGGTGGCGCTGGCCGTCGTGTTGAATGCTTGGTCGTCTTTAGACACGGACGCAACGACGACCCACGTTCCATCGGCCACAACTTGTTGCTCCAAATTGACGAACATGACGGTGGCGAGGAAGCTCGCGAGAACCGTCGTGAGCGGGCGCCACGTCACAACGACGGGATTTGTGGGATGGGGATGAAGCTGCGGCAGTCGAGCCGGGCTGTGCGTAGACAGGTGCACGACGTCCGATTTTGCGATGAAGGTTGGTTCGCTCGAGTCGTCGATGCATCCAGTGCGGATCACTTGCACCATGTACTCGCCGCGATCTTGCACGCCTTCGAGCAGAGCAACACCAGCACCTCCCGACAAGTCGACCCGGTTGACTGAGGTCCGACGCGTGGCTGTAGTCACGTCCACTTCAGTAGTCACGTGCTGGAAGCTATCGTCGATAGCGTCAACGTGTATCCACCAGTGTCCTCCGATCCCGATCCAAGACAGAGCCAGGGGGGCTGTGCATACTCGACGCTCCACAGCCATCCATTCGAAATCCCGAGATTGCGTCCAGAGAATGCCACAGGGCCCACGAATATGGCTTGGCCGTGGCGTCGGACGGACCGTGACCCGGCACGTGTACCATGCGTTTGGAGTGAGCGAAGGGATAGTCACGGTGGCTTCGTCTGGTGGCACGGCGCCGTCGAACGCTGTGAACCATTCAAAATGTCCACCAACATCACGCCCGCCAAACTCTCGCCGCATCGCGACACGAACGTGTGGCCACACAAAGTTGGATGGCCACGGACTCCAGTGAAAACTCACTGTTGAGGGGGTAGCAGTTGTGTGAAAGTCGAGACGGTGAGGTGGCAATGGTGACGCCATCGGCACAGCCATCCAATCTGCAAAGAAACCTTCGTCGTGCGCCGCTACACCCGTAAGCCCTAGACGGAACCACCATTCGACCGGCGAAGCCAGGTCGAGACTGCGCGGAGGCGGCAGAGATACAACATGTACAACCTACGGGCGCTTGTGAAAGATCGGTGCTCACTAGAGAGACTCGTACTGGACTCGACAGAAACCTGTCGACCGCCACGTCATCAAAAATCGTGTGGATGTCGTGGCTCTCGTTTGCCAATTGAAACGTGACGTTGTAAAGGTGTGCATCGCGCCACGAGCCGTGCACCGCGTCGACCACCGTCCATTCGACGCTGACAAACGAGTGGCTCGAATCGGACGAGGTATTGCAAATTGATCCGTTGTAGTGCACTTGCAACGCGCAGCACAGACGCGTCAAGAGATCTTGCGCTTGCTTGTTGGGGTGGTGACTGCCAAGGGCCATGTCGCCCTTGAAAGCAGCTCCGTCATGGTGGCCATCGTCCGGGTCGAGGGCGAAATATTCACGCCCATCACTTGGAGAGATCCGATGCCCATGAAACGAAACGAACGGCTGCAATGGATCCAATCTACGGTCGCCTGTTGTGTCCGTCGACAGGTGCTTGGAAGCGTGAGTCGTAGACATTTCCACAGCCGTTGGGCTTTGGGACACAGGGGCTTGATGGTCCTCGCCAAGACTGTCCGTGTTTGGAATTGCTGCAGAGCTCAAGATGGCCACTGGCACATCGTCCGTTGGCGAAACGGAATCGGGGTCTGGAGGAGGCACGTCGAACATGATGCCAGGTGACGACGAGTTGGAATCAAATGCAGCATAGAGGTCATGGTGAAGAGCTGAGGGCGACGTCAGGTCCACAGTGCGCAGCGACTCGAGCTCAGACGACGATGACGGCGACGCATGGTCGAGAAGAGTGTCGTAATTGAGAAAGGGCGACGACTCGGTCGAGTGTAGGAGCACGCCGGGTGTGTCTCGGTCGGGTTCGAGGGAGATTTGGTACGCCGACGTCGACGCCATCACGACGACGGTTTTCCCGTGTCGTTCGTGAAACCGGTGCAGTTTTCAACAGACCTCGTCGTTGCGGCAAAATGGATCTCCAGTTATCGGCCCACGTGAAAGCCATCGCGGCGCCCACGTTGGTTGTATAGGCGACCGAGAGATCGGACTGGCAGTTTCCGACCTTAACAACGATCGCTAGCATTCCCGGCGCCGGCAAGAGCGAATAGAACAACCTTGACGCTGGAAACAACAGGTCATCGGCCTGTTGTTGTGCGCCGCCAGCTGGATGGGGAAAGCTCGTCCATCCAGAACACCTCCTGACCTGCCATGCCTGCGTCAACACCTCCCTGGCATGACACATTGACCGTGAATATCTAGTTGTGTGGGTCTGGCATGCTCTATCCTTGCAGTCCTATCGCCATGTGCATCTTGTGGTGGTGCTTGACACAGCTGGTCGATGCATGTTGGTGCTACCGACGGGTGACTGTTCAAGATATCGTGGTGCATGGTCTTGTCCGGATACCACGGGACTTTCAACGAGCGACGTTTTATTTTCCTGGCGACGATTACAACAATGATTGGATAAAACGTACTAAAACGAGCGGCGCAATGGAGAATCCGGATAATCCGACCTTTGATCGGGAAGCGATCGGCGGCGACCGGCGCAGGTACCAACGGACAGGATGGGAATCACGGTTAACCGAAGAGCATGGTGCGTCGAGCAGGCAGATATGGAAGTCATAAGTGATGATGCCGCGAAAAGCACCACTCCTGCGACCTTAACCAAGGCACAGAAGAAGAAAAACCGGAAGATGGCCAAAAAGAAAGCAGACGGCCACGTGGTGTCGACTGCGGTTTCCTTGAGCTCCGGTGCTCAGACGGTCGCGCTGCCTACGTACCCGATTGTTCGTCTAGACCATCACGCTGACCATATCCCTCGTACGGAGCCCGTCGTCCCCTCCCCCGATGCCCAAAGACACATTGTCCGTCGGCTTCTCGAACAATACAAAGAGCATGTACGTCGTCGATCGCCCCATGGCACATATCCTCTCTTCACACACACGGACGCTGATGTGGCTACAGGGCATGACTGTTGGCGACCGCTACTTCGTCGTTAGCTTCAAGTGGTGGGAGAGTTGGTGCAACTACGTTCGTTTTTACGGTTCGTCCTGGGCTCATCTTTGGATCATGGGACTCACGCTGTCTCGTAGACGTAGGTGGCGCCAATGGATCGCCCAGTCGCAGCGGTGGCTTCAAGCCGCCATCCATCGACAACCACCATCTGCTCGATGCTTCGACATCCGAGCTCCTGGACGGTACGACGTGTGCCTTTCGCTTCACCCCATAATACACACCTGACTAGGCACCGTTGGGTCCGTGCTATGTCGGGAATTGGTCGAGCACGTGCATTTCATTCTCCAGCCCCAAGAAGTGTGGGACGCCTTTGTGGCTTGGTACGAATCCAAACCTTTCTCCACCGTTCGTTCGTGTGGTCCCATGCAACATAGGTACGGCGGAGGGCCACCAATTTGCCGGTTTGTGGTACAAGTCGGCGACCCGTCCAAGTCGACGCTGAAGCGCGTGGAGCTGTACCCGAACGACCCAGCGGGCTCTGACAGCGACGTTGACATGGGTGCTGAGGCTGAAGTCGAAGGAGGTGGCTGTACTGAACCAGCTCAAGACGCCGCTGCTGGACACTCTGGGCACACTCCCCAGCGCTACGCCCGGCCAGAGCGGTGTATGGTACGAAGCTTGATGGACGTCGCCGACGTCATCGTGGACGACGACGGATTCCGATGGGTCGGGTGTCATGGTGTGGGTGGGATGCGTAGGTGTGCCACCGCCCCAGTACAAATCGATGTGGCCATTGCAAACACTGCATGTACTGCTCGAAAGCGTGTCAACTGGCGCACTGGAAATACCACAAACCCCACTGCGCCCGCATCAAAGGGACCGTCGCCGTCAGCGCCGTCGACATCCATGGCAGACAAGGCCAAGCCGGGCTGCGCAACCTCGGCAACACGTGCTTTATGAATGCGGCGCTGCAGTGCTTGAGTCACACGACGGCGCTAACATTTCACTTTCTCACCAATTCGTACCAGACCGACTTGAACACGGACAACGTGCTCGGGACGGGCGGGAAGCTCGCGACGCAGTACGCCTTGCTTCTCAAGGTACGTCCACCCGCGTCGATCGCAGGGTTTGGAGCCGCAGCATTCGTTTGATGCGTCTTTTGCTTCAGGAGCTGTGGCTGGGCACGGCCTCCAGCGTGTCGCCTGGTCCGCTCAAACGCGCGATTGGGACGTTTGCGCCGCAATTTTCGGGCTACCAACAGCACGACGCCCAGGAGCTGCTGGCGTATCTCTTGGACGGGCTGCACGAAGATGTGAATCGGATCACAAAAAAGCCATACGTGCAAGTTCAGGACTCGAACGGGACCGAACCGGACGCCGTGGTCGCCGCGACGGCGTGGCGCCATCACAAACTCCGCAACGAATCGATCGTGGTCGACACATTGCACGGCCAGTTCAAGTCGACTGTCGTATGCCCCCATTGCGACAAGGTCTCGATCACATTTGATCCGTTCAACTGTGTTCAGTTGGAGCTGCCGCACGCCGTGACGCGGTCCATCGAGGTAGCGTACGGACCATCGCATGGCCCATGCGACCGCTGACACGATGCATGTCGTTCAGGTGATTGTAATGCCGAAATTGACGCGAGAGAGCGTCGAGAGTGCCAACGACGCGGCCGCGCTGCGACCGCTCAAGTACGGCGTCCACGTGCACAAGCGAGGAAATGTCAAAGCCATCAAGGTAATTCCGTTGTGTGCTGCGGCGCGGGACATCGCGGGTGTTGATGTGATCGACACGATCGCGTAGATGGCTGTCGTCGAAGCCGGGTGTCCGTACACGTCTCTGGTCATGTGCGACGTGTTTCAGCATCTGGTCTACCGCATCCTACCTGACGACGAACGGATGGCGCGCATTCGCCCCGACGATCGGCTCGTTGTGTACCCACAGCCACCCAAGACCGCGCAATGCGTGCTCTTTTGCTACCATCGCGGGTACGAATAACCCTTGAAACGACCCCACCCGAAATGGCTGTGGTAGATACAAAAGAGGAGGCGCTGGCTTGGAACCGACCTTGGTTGGGGACCCGCTCATGCTGTCGCTGAACCGACAAACCACATTTGAAGCGTGCGTACGAGCGCCGCATGGCTGCTGCCGACGCACGGCCGAGCGAGGTCGACGTTGGAGGGCGGCCGGTGCTGGACGCGTCGGGAAGATGACTCGTATGCGTTGTAGATTCCTGGAGCAAGTGCTCGTGGAGCTCGTCCCGTTGTTTGGATGGACACCAGCGCAGGCGAAGCAACGGCTCGACGACCCGACCTTGCAGCTCTGTTTGGCATCGCATGTGAGTGGATACGTGCCTGGTTGGCAAACACGCGCATCTTGTCGGTAGATGTTTGTGACGAATCAAGACGGCGTCAAGGCGGCAGCGGCGTTCATGGCGGACGCCGACGGATTTGGAAAACATGCGCTTGTTATGTCGACGCTGCAGCTGGTGCGTCACGCCATCGCGATGCCATGAGATCTCTGACGTCGATGCCTAGTCCGATGCGGGCTACGTCGGCATCGATTGGGATGGCGACATGCGATTGCTGTACCAAGCCACCGAGCCATTCATTCTGCCACATCGTTCGTACGTGACGATGCACCCGTCGACGTGGCGGGAAACGTGTGGCTGACATGCGCGCGCTGAATTGTGTCGTGGCACGGTCTAGGCTCGACACGATCCAGGCAAGAGCCACGCACGGACTCACTCTGGCCGATTGCTTCCAAAAGGTACGTCGACGACAACGCCGCCGCCGCTCGTGGGTTATCGTGCCGACTCATGTCTCGGTGTAGTTTACAAGCGCCGAGCAACTCGATGAAGACAACTTGTGGTACTGCAGCAACTGCAAACAACACCGCCAAGTACGTTGTTGGATGGCTCGTGTGGCTTTGGACGTAACGTGTGGTTCGATCGCACACCAGGCGACCAAGACGATGCAGTTGTATGCCCTGCCCGACATCTTGATCCTGTCGCTCAAGCGATTCGAGTACCGCAACGACGTCGTTCGAGACAAGCTGGACGTGCTGGTGGATTTTCCCGTCGAAGGGCTCGACATGGCGCCGTACTGCCTCAGCGCCGCTCCGGACCACGCATCGAGCCTCATCTACGACTTGTACGCGACCACCAACCACTTTGGGTCGATGGGGTTTGGCCACTACACAGCGTTTGCCAAAGATCACGCGACGAATCTCTGGTACAACTTTGACGACAGCGCCGTCACGTCCGTGTCGGCGGCATCCGTCGTATCGAATGCCGCGTACATTTTGTTTTACAAGCGCCGCGCACCGAGTCCAACGCCGCGCCTGTAACCAAAAAGCGGAATGCAAAATGTCCATCGCGCGTAGCTGTGTTCGATGGGCATGCGCACCACGATGCCAACGACTGGACCGTCGCACAGCTCAAGACGGGCGTCGCTGTACCAAGCGATGGTGCTCGTCCATGCGATGCCGCCGCCGCGATCGACGACCCGACGAAACACGATGGGTAGGAAGGGGCACCGCGACGGACACTGGCGCAGCGGTTGTATCGCGATGCACAACGGCAAACTGCATCGTATATGTATTCAAAGGCCGCCCATGGAAAGCGTCGCGGTGTCGAGATCGACCCATCGCATCAAAATCGCAACGTGCGCCATGGTATACACGGCATACACCCCATACAGCACGGACGCGTACCACTTGGGGCACTGGAATCGGTACACGAGGGCGACGGCCAGCGTTAGGACGAGGCTCAGCGCCAGCGACGCGAGCGACACGAGCCCGTGGACGTCGATCGGCACGGCGCCGCCGTTCGTACCCTTGGCACACAAGAACGGAATGCCGAGACCCACGAGCAAGTTGAACACGGGCCCGCCAAAGCAGCCCGCCAGAGCCATCTCGGCACATCCCGTGCGTGCGATCGCCACGTTCGTGCTCAAATCGCCGAGCGAATTGCCCCATGACAGCACCTATCCATCACATACCAGGAACACGCGTCGAACGAAATGCAGCGCAAAAGCCATACCGTTAACCCGATGACGCTAGGCGGCAGCTTTGTGATCGAGCCAAATGTGGCCAGGACGGCGACGACTTCGGACGCGAGGCCGTATATCCAGCACACGCACGACGTGAACCCGAGGAGGTAAAAGAGTCCCCGGACGTACACACTGGACGGCGGCGACGTCGAGTAGGACGAAGCAAACACAAGGCACGCAAGGGGGAACGAGATGGCGAGGGTGATGCAGGCGGGGTCGGGGGTGAAGGCATCGCCGGCGACGATCCACCCGACAAAGAGCGGCGCCACGAGCAGCGACAGGAATGCACTTCGCCGAGACCACGTGGTCACAAACACCATGGGGATCGTGGCGTCGCGTACGAGTTCCAGGAGAATGTATTGGACGGTGGTGAGGCGCCAGCGGCAACTTGCGCTGGGATGGTGGGCTAGCATGCGCGAGGGCTGTGCTACCGTAGCGACGGGGGCCACCAGTGGAGCAGTGGAGGATGTGTCTGGGGACAGCGGACTTGTCGATGTCTGCAGCAATGGATCCGACAACTCGGACGACGTCGGGACGGGAAAGTACGTGTCGTCGACGTGAAATAATGACGACGGATGCTGGGACACCTTGGTGACGCCATGAAAGCCTGGAGGATGGTCGGGGAGTGTCACAAAACCGTACGCGTGCGCCGAATGCGGCGGCGGAAAAAGGTCTGGCGCGTGCCAAAAAGCAAACAGCACGCCTTGGGTGTCCACAGGGCTCGATGGTGTGTCGGCGGTGCTTTTGTGCTTTGAACACCACGACGGCACGAGCACGACCGCGACATACACAATGTAGCACCCGAGAAGGAGGTAGGCGCTCGTGCGAGTGGTCGCGGACGATGGCAGGTCGATGAAGAGCACCACCAACGTCAACAGCAACGCAAGGACGTCGCGGCAGAATGGTCGTGGAGTGATTTTGACGCAGGATGTTGGCGACGCATGCAACGAAGCGCCCACGACGACTGTCGTGACGAACATAACCCCGCCGAGCAGGGCATTCAGCCCAGTCTCCATCTTTCCCGATGTTGACGTCGCCAGGGAAGAGAATAGATCGGGTGCCCCTGCGCAAGTGGAATAGTTCGTGTGAGAGCGAGCGATGGAATGAGAGAAGACCTACCGTTTCCAAACGCAAGAAGGGTGACGCCAGCGACATCAAACGGGATGGCCAGCTACGTGGAAGAAACCAAGCCGTGAGAAAGACGCGAGCGACGTCGGCGTCTGTCGAAAGTACCTGCGTGCAGATCATGGAGAGCGTCGGCGAAAAGTATGAGTCCGCCGTGTGTCCAACTGTGTCAGTCGAGTAAGGCGCGTGTCGGTGAGGTTGAAACACCTACCAAGGTAAAAGAGCAGCAAGAGCCACATGGAGAGCACAGCCATTGAGATCCACGGGTGTCCTGCCATGACGCAGTAGTGAAACTCCATGTAGTTGATCTGAAGCGGCCCCATCTCGAGCGGAAACGTGCAGTTCCCCGCCACGTCCACCATCGCGGGCGGCGGTCGAAGAAGAAATCTTGTCGACCATGCGGCGTTCCGATTCGTCCAATAAAAACGCTATGAAATATGTTAAGAAACACGTTAAACCCTTCGGTTGACAAAAACTACCATCGCTCACAAACGATGAATATTTTGAAAAGTTTCGAACATATATCTTAACGAATGTAGGTTTCACATGAACGTTTTGGAGCAGGGTAACTGGATTAATCGTCAAAATATCCTTGCTTTAGTCATCTACAATGTATAAGCGTAAACTCCTATACAAATCGCCCCCGATGTGCATTCAAGTTTAGACT
>NW_008580149.1:2381660-2383110 GCF_000520115.1 Aphanomyces invadans
GGAGCGTGAGGCCATACTCCGTGAGATTCTCCTCAAGAGTACTGGCAACTTCATGCCAAAGCTACCAAAGGGATTTGGAGAAACCTTAGCCAACAAGTATGCTTGCAACGTGCGAACTATTCGTCGAATTCATGCACAAGCCAAAGCGAACGGAGCAATGACTGGCAACATGAAAGTGAATGTGTCGAGCAAAAAGAAGGGGAGAGTTGGTCGAAAAAAAGCATTCACACCAGAGCAACTTAAGACCAAACTTCTATCAATTCCACAAGGCAATCGTACAAATCTCCGCTCCATCTCTGAACAGACCGGTAAGCATGACATGTACATCGCAACCTAAAATGAAAAAGGAGTACCATTGGCAACGCTGCACCGTTACCTGAAGGCGGGAATTTTTCGTGCCCACTCCAATGCAATCAAGCCTATGCTAACTGAAGCGAACAAGTACAGCCGCCTACAATTTGCAATGAGTCATGTCAAGGCCGACAGGTCCATGAAGGACTTTCTGAATTGCGTGCACCTTGATGAGAAATGGTTCTACATCACCAAAACCTCGCGCAAATTCTACCTGGTTCAAGGAGAGCGTGAGCCGGAACGAAAGTGCAAGAGCAAGAGATACATTACCAAGGTAATGTTTTTGTGTGCAGTGGCGCGTCCCCGCTTTGTCGATGAAAGCGGCTCCTGGTGGAACGGGAAAATTGGTTGCTGGCCATTTGTCACTCATGTCCATGCCCAACGTTCGAGCGTGAATCGACCTGCTGGAACCCTTGAGATGAAACCTGTCAACGTGACCAAGGATGTGTACCGGTCGTACTTGATTGACCATGTTCTTCCCGCCATTGTATCCAAGTGGCCAGAACCTACAAGGACTGTCATTCTTCAGCAAGACAATGCCAAGTCGCACGTGACTCCAGACGACTTGCTCCTCTGCGACGAATTTAAACGCTACAGAGAGCAAGGTTGGTCTCTTCTTCTTGCACCTCAACCGTCAAACTCACCTGACACAAACGTATTGGATCTTGGTTTTTTCGCGGCGATTCAAGCCCTACAATATCGTCAGTCAGCTCGAACAATGGAAGACCTCGTCCGTCATGTCCACGAAGCGTTCGAAGAATTTCCCTTCTCCCGTCTTGATCGGACGTTCTTGACGCTTCAGTGCTGTCTGCTTCAGATAATGGGTCAGTTGGGAGACAATACGTACAAGGTTCCTCACCTGTCGAAGGAGAAGCTTGAACGCCGTGGTTTGCTGCCCCATGTCCTGACTTGCTCTGCGGAGGTTTTCAACTCTGCAAAGATTGCATTGAGCACTGCCGACTCTGCTCAAATGGATCTTACCATCGCCGCCGAGATGAAAGAGGCAAGGTTGGTGGACGAGCTGTCCGTCTTGCTTGAGAATGTCGCTCTGGAGGATAGCTCCTCCGATGCATCTGTAGAAGACATCTTGAATGAAGTA
>NW_008580149.1:2395110-2397642 GCF_000520115.1 Aphanomyces invadans
CATATGCTTGCGATTCGTATAAGTCATCATTGGGTCCATGTGAATCGGCGGTACCATGATCGTAGGAAAGAATGAATTTCCAAGGAGGTTTCACAACGAAGGGACAAACCATTCTTGGTTGCTTCACGCAATAGATAATGGTTTGTCCCCACAATGTCACAAGAAGATCACGATCGATAAGTTTGGTGGATTTTCGACCTTTAAAGTTGCGCCAGTACGTCTCCTGTGTGTTTGGAAAGGATGGCTGTGGGATACCTTCCAATCTGTTTGGTCAATGAGCGTATTGAAAGGCCATGGCCCCAGAGTGCAAGAAATTCAATTTTGTAAAATTTATTTCCGGAAATGCTCGAGGAAGGATGACGCTGTTCACGTCAAAATTAATCCGGATAAGTCCAGACGGAACGCTCGCGACAAATTCTTTTCAAGTGGTGGTGGTGGTGGTGTTTGAGTCATGGTTTAGGCTGTGTTGCATAGGTTGGTTTGTTACACTTGGCGTTTCTTTCCGGCACCCACGACACGCCTGGGGACGTGGAGTCTCTCTGCAAATATATTTTTCATTTTGCCAATGAGTATTTTGCTGATGATGTCATTTTATTGAAAACGGGGCTTCGATTCGCAGTTCAAAGTAAATCAAGGACGCAAAGCTCAAAAGTTTCAGATATACGCACAAGCATAGGTGGTTTTCCTCAGTGGCACGGACTAAATCTAGGTGCAGTGAAACCTCCATTTTTGCATGGCCAGATTCTCATAAAATATAAAGGTACTGATTCAAAAGGATCGCACACATATATCAATTTTTCAAGTTTTTCATCTCACACAGCAAGAAGTCCACTGGCATGGCGGAGCCCACACGAAGGCCACCTAGAACTGCCATCAATGATCTTTGAGGTAAGATTTCTGTTTAAGCCCAGCAGTTCCATAAAATCCCGTCTCCAGCAAGAAGTTTTCCTGACCGGTCTTGACTACGTTGGGCTCAACCGAAGCGCTCTCGCCTTGAAGGCGATGTACCCAGAAGTTGTGTCGCCTTTGAAACTCGATGAGCCATCCTTGGGAAGCGCGAAACTGGCTTATGCCAAGTTGAGCTGCGAGGCGAAGGACTTTTGTTTTAGGGTGGGTCCAGTAATGCACACATTATTGGCATTTGCTGCGCCCACCCAAGTGGCCAATTTACTGTCGAGCTCGGGATATTTTGGGGGCTTTAGATTGGATCGGCGGTGCATGGCCTCGTTTGCGATGTTGTACGACTTCATCTCTCTGATGTCCGTCACTATGCGCCCAACAGTGCTGGCGTGGATCAAACATCCTCATTTCTTGTTTGCCCAAATCGCTAATTGGGGATATGTCACTGACCCTTTAGGCTGGCTTTCGAAGAAGGCTCGCAATGTATCTTTTTGCTGCAAGGTAAGCCTTTTCCCACCCGATCGCATCACGGCTGTTTTGGAACCAATTTTGAAATTCAAATCCAACCTCTTAGAACTTCATATTTGACTTGCATCATTTCATAGAGTGTATCGGATATGGATGCGTGCAATTATGGGGGCATCACTGTACTCTACCTGTCAGTTTTGCACAGCATCGTCGCTGAACTTGCTTGACGAAGTATGTTATTGCGAAGAGGCAATCATTGGGACGTTTCTAGCAACGAAAGAATGTTCTTCTTGCATTTTTGGGTGATTGTCTGAATGATGTGAATGTCAGCAGCACACTACTTGCGAAGCAATGAGAGAAAGTACACGTATGAAGTAAACTGCAGATGGAATCGTATCAGTAGTGATTTAGTAGTTAATCTTTTGCCATGTTTCAAAGGAGCCTCATCGCAACGCAGCGCTTAGGACGAGCTTGTCGATCGTCTCTTGAGCTATTTCTTCACATGACTTAAAAATTACTGCCTTCAGAGTTTCACGAAAGGAATACTGACGACTGTAGGCATATATCAGACGTGTGATGATTGCCCAGAGGTTCTCGATTGGTTAAGGTTGGGAAACGTGGACATGCGTGCGCTGGAACTTGTGAGCCTGGTACAAGACCATACATACCATTTTGCTAGGATCTGGGTGAGACCTCGAGAGCTTACATCAGGACCAACTAGACACGTCAAAACAGGCCAGATAATCATTGTCGCACCCGACTGAACTCGAAGCAACTCCTGCCATGGCAGTTTTCTTGCGCAAGTCTGCTGCCTGGGCAGAGATGTCCATTAGTTTCGTCTACTTGGACAACAGTTCAGTTTACTGTGGAATGTTCGCCCGTATCCAATTGGTCGCACATAGAAACTGGAGCGGGACTGCTCCCGTCTCTGATGATGCCAACGCACACATGCCTTGAACATGGTCGGAAGCATGCGCCACGCCCCCGGTGAAATTTCCCACACTAGATTGTCTTCGCCGTGTAGAACGAAAACTTGTCGGGGGGCAACTTGAGACCGTACGACTGGTAGATGTTCAATACCTTGCGCAGAAGCACCAACAAGGCTCCGGGATACCCGGCATATCCCAACAAATCATCAAGCCAACCTAAAAAACCATGCATAAG
>NW_008580149.1:2402375-2403722 GCF_000520115.1 Aphanomyces invadans
TGAGTGGGAGGGGTAACGACGCAGTCCCGACTTCAACCAGCAACAAGTCCTGCAGATCTTCGACGTTGGCATCCTCCCATGCCTGTGGTAGTAGCATCTACCACTTTAGACATCAGAACAGGCACATTCACTGTTGTCATCGCCGGGAACTGTTTCGAGCTACGATGTCGAGCAGCACATGCCCTCTTCGTCGTCAAAGGAATCAGTCAGCTCTTCATCAAACGGAGGGTCAGATACAGTGAGACTCACCGCGCCGTAGCAAGCTTGTCGGCAAGATTCCACGCGCCTGCTGCTGGCGCGCGTTCTCCAGCACACTCTCTCGCTGTAGTCAAGTATTTCCTTAACAAGGAGACCAAGCGTGAGATCCACGCTGCCCATGTCAGCGTCGTCAACCCACACGCGGAGGACGCGCAGAACAAGCCCCCACGCCGGGCACTAAACTCCAACGACCCCAGGCGCAGTTGTCGCGTCACTGTGATATGCTCGCTCTCGGTACTATAAGGTTGAAGGATCTTCGACTTCATGTGATCTCGAGCTCGCCCAGCTGCAAGTAGTACAAAGAGCAGTCCACCAGAAGCCATGGGCAGGTCAGCTCCAGTGTTCAATAGGGATGCCTCGACAGGCACAACACCTTGGATTTAGCCATGTCCCATATGCTCACACAAGTCAGTTATTGCTCGGACTTCGCACGATTGCCATCACACCCAGATCCCATGCTACTGTCGGCCGCTTAGTGCATTTCGATTCCCGATTACCCTCACGACTCCCAAGCGCTCGTCCCAGGCCACTTCGATTCTCTACTCTATCTCTCGCTGAAGTTCAACATCACTCAAGTCAAGACGACTCTCTATTTATGTTTTGATGTGGGGGGTCAGCAACTGCACGTCTTCAGCTGCGAACGTATTCAAGCCTCAAGGAAGCCCGAATGTATTTGTTTCAAGTGACGACAACGATCTCAACCAGTGCCGCCAATATAGCGTCCCATGCAGGCCAAGAAGAAGGAGGTGGTGCCTCAGTTACCCACTTTCGCCATTTTTGATTACACCGCATTTCAGCGACGCAATCCATCACTTTGGACATCCAATGCATGCCGTCGCTGTATCTCCCAGTGTTGTGCACGTGTCGGCTGTCCCACCGCTTTCGCGATGAGCTGGCCCTGCATTGCAGCAAGACCCTTCCTGCCTCGAAGAAGCAAAATCATCATTTGCACCGGATGACGTGACCGCTTCTACCCTATTGTGCCTCCCCTATTTTGCTCCGCGTACCTGCCGCTTCTACCCTCGTCTTTGCACCAGCGTACCTGCCCGCTCTACCCTCGCGTACTTGATCACAGTCCCACATGTCCAA
>NW_008580149.1:2418199-2432235 GCF_000520115.1 Aphanomyces invadans
GGTGCATAGCAGCCCCAGAGTGGCGTACACACGGCACCGCGTTCGATCACATCTGTCACGAGGGATGGTTGTTGCTACGCTCATTGGCCATGCGCTCCTTGTGGCACGACCGTTGGGCAGCAGCCCGAGCGCTAGACGCTACACCGCTCGCCTTGCCGAGCTTGAACGTGTTGGCCGAAGGACACTTCGCTGCCCTTTCCACCTACCACGCCAGGCGTCGACACTCCCTCCGCGCCGCTGTGTATGGCTACCTTGCCAAGCGATGCCAGCGAGTCGATACATATGGGCGGTCTGGGCCCTCCACTCAAATACAACCCCCCTCATGGGGATTGCTCCTGTTTGATGGAGCGGCCCGCATGGACGTCGGGTGCGGTGGTTCTGGCGCCATTTCGATGCCCGCGGCTGACCCCCTGGCAAGCGAGTATCTCGCCCACTACATTCCAACTCCTACCACCAACAACCAAGCGGAATACGACGGTCTGATCGAAGCATTGCGGTTGGCGAGCACCCAAGGTTTTGACTCGCTTCGGGTGTGTGGCGACAGTCACCTACTTCTGCAACAAATGCGCGGCCTGAACCGCATCCGACACCCAGGCCTCCGCAAACAGTACATGCAGGCCCGCGAACTGTCTTCCCAGTTCCACTGTGAGTTCCATCACCGCACGCGAGACAAAAATCAGGTAGCCGACTTCCTCTCCAAACTGGCGCCGGATTCCGCATGCGATTTTGGAACCCGACCGGACGTGAAGCCTCTCGCGCTAACTCACATCCCCACCCTACATTGATCTGGACCTCACGCTCGACCCTGGCTAAGGACCTTCTGCATTCCCAGCTAGTTTGTCTGTATAAACTACGTAACACGATCATCATCATCATCAATCAAGGCCACTCGCATCTCATCCACCTCCGACTCAAGTACAGCAGCTGTTGGTTCTCGTGCGTTTGATGAGGTTGACGCTCCAAGATTGTTCTCTGCTACTCGCCAGTACTTCAAGCACCAAGTTATCGTACCAAATCCAAGTACTTAGTACTTCGTCAGTCCTTTGAGCTCTTCGTGCTAGAAAGTCAATCCTAGCATAATGAATTCTTCATTTTCCAGTATTGCCGTCGACCTTGGGCAAATGATGCATGGCTCGATTTTTGCAGTCTACCAAAGTTAATATCCTTTGTACTCTGAAGGATTGATTGAAATTCCAAGAAGGATTAAAAAGAAGAGGTACCTGGCAAGTTTGAATTTTGAAGTGAAACTCAATTCGGTTTGTCCAAAGAAACTTAGCAAGGGCTCGATGAACAAGACAAACAGCGCCGGGGAGGTGGGGCCACCTTGAAGTACGCCAGAGCCAAGTTGGGAAGGAGCGAGTGGTTTGTCGTTGAACATTACGGAGACGAGGGTGCCGTGGAAGAACGTGTTGACAACGTTCAGAAAGCGGATGCCGAAGCCGTGATGGGTGAGAATAAGATTCAACCCCGGACGACAGACCGAGTCGAAGGCTATGGCAATATTCAACATGACAGCGTCTGAGGAGGGGGACTTTCGCTGGCAAAGGCGTTCGAGTGATTGGAACGCAAAAGGGTCTGATGGATGGATCGCGTGGGTGTGAACCCATTTTGATTTTCCCCGAGGAGTTTCGGCAGGAGTTGGTTGAGCCGATGGGTGGGTGATAACTGGGGGACCCTGCTTTGCGGAGACGTTCAGCATGGTCAGTGGGCGGTACTAGTACACTGTAGTTGGATACATCCATACGATCGCCTGCCTTGTACAATAGCGCTAGGGAGGCACGTCGTTGGAACTTGGACGTGCGGCTTTGAGCGAAATTCAACACATAGATAGACCTCGAGGAAATGTGCCCACTTTGATGAGAATAGTTTGAAGTCTTCCGCAGGAATACCGTCAGGGCCAAACCGCGGGATTGTTGTGCGCCTTGTCAATGGCGAGATACAGTTCAAGGGCCGTGATGGGAGCGTCCATGGCCTGTCGCATCGCTGGGGTGACTCGGGACGGATGTGAGCGTAGGATGTAGCGCAACATGGGTTGAATGCTTAGGGCAACAGCCCCACTTCCGGCGACTACAGCGACGACTGTTGTATCCTCGTCGAAAAGAGCTGCCAAGCCATTCACCCCGTCAGTGCCTGATCGAGGTAACCCATGACCGCCAAAGAGAAGCGGGAGAACCGTCGCATTTCCTATGATCGAAGTTGTATGTTCCTTAAAACGTGTCATATTCGCGGGGTTGTCGTACAAGACCGGTCGCGTTGGCCAAGGCAGCCTTTGAGATGTCGGAGTTGATCTGTCAAGCACCCGCTTACCAGCGGTGAACAACGCTTCATCTCTCCGGGCCCATGATACAGTCCCTCGAGACCCTTCACTTTCTGTTGCCTACGCCAAGGAGCCTTCCATGACGGTTAACGCGAATAAAGCCGCTCCTTACCCAGCACTCACAAGCATGGCCTTCTGCGATATGATCACACAGCCCGCATGCGACGATTACCGACGAGCTTCTCGTCGACATCTCCCCTGGCGGATAAAACGTGGACATGCGCCACGAGCAGACCAACAGCTCAGATCTCGACATTCTTGCTCTTGTCTTATTTCGTGTCGATCCAAGGTCTGTAGTACATGCCAGGCAGTACAACCTCAGTCGATGCGGCGACACTCGCCGCATCTCCATGCGAAGCTCGAGAGTGTGTATATTGCTTTTCAAGCTGTCAAGAGGCTGTACGAGGGTATGACATGAGCAGTCTCTCCCACTTGGACGCCACCGATGCCGCCTCACGCGGACGTTGTTGCGATACTGTATGCGTTCGTCGATTTTATCCATGCAATATTTTTTAAATATTTTATCCAATGGTTGTGGATTTTACCTCCTCCCTTGGAAAGGATTCGAATTAAGTTACATTGGGCAACAATGTGGCGACGGCACGTGAGCTCGATGCGGCGCTGCGCCGGCATTCATTGGGCAATCCATTGCCGCCCCGCCTCCTCACTTCAAGTACGACCATTTCAGCATGCACACACGTACGTTAGAGTGTTGTGCAGGTTGTGAATGCCACGACGAGTGCGGACAAGCTAGACGTGACGTGGGCCGACGGGCATCGGTCGTCGGTTGACTTGTTCCATCTTCGAGCGTGGTGCACGTGCCCTCAGTGCCAACATAGCACAGGCCAACGGCTTCTCAACATCACCGACGCCCCACCGGCGCCGCGAGTGGCATCAGTCCAAGGTACATGAACGCGCTGCCATGCCCCATCTCGGATTCATCGTGCTTTCATTGAAACACAGTTGCACCCGACAATGCTGGCGTCCATATCAAGTGGGCAACTGGCCCCCAAGCTGACGCACTGCCTCACGCGACGCATTTCTCGTCGGCGACCATTCGCCAGCTCGTTTCCGCCCCTGCCTCCAACTCGTCCCCGCGTGCGCTGCCGTACGTACGGGCCATGTCTCGCCGAGCCCTTACACTATGCGTGTTGTGCGCAGCTCCACCACGCCAGTATCGTCGGTAGAATTCACCGCGCTTTCCTGTGACGACGGTGTATTTGCGCTGTGCGAGCACATCCATCGAGATGGGCTCGCAATTGTGCGAAACGTGCCCAGTACCTCAGGCACCGTCCGGCTCGTTGCCGAGCGCATCGCTCCGATCTCGCACACTCACCTGTACGGATCTGTGTTTGATGTTGTGGCCGAGCATAACCCCGTACGTCGGCAGCTCTTGTTCGCGTCGTCGGTCGACGCCGTCAACTTTGCATTAGGTCAACATTGCGTACACTTCGGCACGTCTCAAGCTTCACTTGGACTTGGCATACTACGAGTCGCCTCCGGGCCTTCAGCTGCTCCATGCCCTTCGCTACGATGCCTCTGTTCAAGGCGGTAAGGGGCATGCACGGTCGTGGCATTGTCAGCATCGATGTAGGCCACTCGACTTTTCGAGACACGTTTGACGCCGCTGAAACATTCCGCCAGCGCCATCCTGACCACTTTCAAGTGCTGGCTCGCGTGCCGGCTACGTTCCAGAAGATTCACACCGACCGCAAGACCCCCGCCATCATGGAGTACCATCGGCCGCACATCGCAGTAAACCACCGCGACGAGGTCGGACGCAATCTTTTCCGCTGGGAGTTGCATGCATGGACGACGGTCACCGAGTTGGTATGTAGCAGGTGACAGCGGTGTTCTGGAGCCCGCCGTTTGAGGGACCGCCGACCCGCATTCCCCCGGCCGACATGGCGGCGTACTATGCGGCATACCGAGCATTCGACGCGATTGTGCAAGAAAACGTGATCGAGTTCAAGCTCGGCCAAGGGGATTTGGTCATTTTCAACCAGCGCCGGTAAGGACGTCGTGCTGTCGGCGCACGTCAGGCAACGAGGCGGGGCTTGTTGTAGGATGTTGCACGGCCGAGAAGCGTTCGAGTCCGTGTCAGACGGCGTCCGCCATCTTCAGGGCACTTATGTCAACATTGACGACTTTCTGTGCCGGTACCAGGCCCTCCGCCATCGGAACAACGTCGCCGTCTCGGCCGCCGTCGGTACCATGCGCGTCGGCAACCAGTCGTATTAACATGAATCCAAACACGCCCGCGCTTGCGATTTTCCCATCCTGCAACGCCATCCCCCGTTCGAGCGTTTATCATCGGAGCATGCCTCCCGTCTTCTCTGTCGTCCTTGGAACAGCACAATCGACCTGTTGCTGTCGGCAAAACAACCCCTCTCGACTCTCGGCCAACGCGCGCGCGCCTTGTGGGCGGAGGGGGTTGACGTCTGGGGATATCCTCGTCCTTCGTCTAACTCGCGCAACGAGTTCTTCTTGGGACATCGGGCTTGGTCACTCGATGGCCAGCCAAACGTTGTGGCAAGACATCGAACCACATGAGACCGAAGCGGCAAGCAGACTTCATGTCGTGCTCCTGTTCACGTCTGGCCTACGATGAAAGCAGCGTTCGATAATCTCTGTGCTGAAGATGACGCGGTTTGCAACCGTGGCGAACCCGTGTTGGATGGCATGCTCGTGTTCTGGCCATGCCGTCCGCCACGATAGCAACGCGTTCAAGACAAATGCTGGGGGCGATGGCTGGGGCGGCTATATCTGTACTTGAAGCGAACGTCCAGCAGCCAAAGCATGTCGTCGGCGCGGGCTCGCACCTACGTTGGTCCTTCCTGTGTATATGTCGTGCGTACCACGATGCAGCATTCGTTTGGAACGACGGCTTCACACAACGTCACTCGGTTCATGGCTGGGCGACGCGACCCAGGCAACATGCATAGACATCATCGCCTCGCACAGCGCGCACTCTTTGAAGTAGTTCGCCACTTTGACGGCGTGGTCAGACTGGCATGAGCAGACGCCGCCGCGATAGGGACACAAAGTTGCCGGCGTCGATACACTTACAGAGGCTGCCTGTTGAGCGCGGCGGCCACGTCCTTGTTGCCCGAGTCGCGCGGGCTGGTGCCAATGGACAGGCTCACCTAGTCTTGGACGCGCCCGTCTGGCCGGAGCTGCCCAGCGTGTACGGGTACGCGGACCCCAAGTACAACGCTTTGCCGATGGCGACCGACGGGAAGCTGGGATTGCAGCCGTCTTTCGTGATGCAGCTGACCCGCTGTAGCTCGGACAGCTCGCAGAGCTTGCCGGTCGTGATGCCGTTCGTCGCCTCGAACACGCCCACCACCGACGAGAACTCCCAGCACGACCTTGGTAGCTAGCAATGACACAAACTGTCCTCGTCCGACGACACGTCTAGCTAACGCCTTGAAATTGTCGTTGCCACCGACATCTGAAAGCGACACGATCGCGAGACAACAACCAAAAACAACATGGGGACGATTGCTTTCTTGACCTGTCACACTGGCACACCACCCCTTGAAACCTTTCTACAGCAACGCTTCAGCAGCCGTGACCAGCACAACCTTTCGAGCAAGCTCGATCCTTCTTTCGCTCGTCTGGGAGCGGCCTGCGGGCTACCTGCCAGTGTCCCGACGGTACGAAAGAGACCCCAGTTGTGGCTCTGTCGCCTTGAATCATGGCAACGCGTGCAGATGCACATCTGCACTTCCGAGTCTCCATTTCTCGAATGGTCTGTCGTTCCCCGGCATTTGGCCAGAACGAGCAAGCACGAGGGTATTCGCGTGTTATGGCCAAATGCAGTCGGTCGTGTCCATCACACACGTCAACCCTCGCGGACGAGCGCCAGCGTCTGCTAACGATCAAGGTCTCAGCAGTTGCGCTGGCTAACCTCGACGCCACCATGGACTGGAAAAACCAAGTCACGATGCTGCAAGTGTACGCTGTGCACCACGAAGGCAGATGCGAGTCGTGCTGGGTGTTCGCAACCGTAGGAGTAAACGAATCGGGTCACTGCATCAAGACACTGGCTAGCTGCTTCTTTTCTCGGAGCAACATGTCGCGAGCTGCTCCACGAACGGCAGTAGACAGGCTGCGGTGGGGGCTGGCCCTGTGCGCCATCGATGTTGCGGCGTGCGGCCTGTGCTTGTCGTCGTGGGACGAAAGCGGATAGATTCGCTTGCCGCGTGGCGCGGGCGGCCAGGCACATGAAACGTCGTTGGTGGAGCGTCGTACCATCAAACATCTCAGCGTTTGTGTACGAAGCGATGGTTCGTGACGTGGCTTAACGTACGAGGCTTCAATCTCGCTTTTGTCAACAGCATTGTCCCCTGTGAGGGGCTGCGATGACGCCGCGCCCACGATGTTGCACTCGTGGGGGGTAGCAGGGGCGTCGTAGCTACATGTACTGAAGGTATGGCGTGAGAGTAGAAGATGGCATTTGCGATGTTTCGGCCCGCTGAAAGGATCATCAAGCGTGCTTGCCGACAGATCGCCATTCAGAGCTTTGGTTGAACGCGATCAAGGAGGTGAAGTCGAAGCCGCACGTCGTGAAAAAGCACGCTACTTGAGAAAACGTCGAGTTCTCCTCGACCGGCCACGGTCCACTCGTTTTTGGTGAGCAGGGATGAGATCTGCCCGTCGTATTCGTGGCGACGACGGAGTAAATCATGCGCGGTAGGTTGCGACCAAAGCACATGCGTCGCCCACCCAAGGCTCAAACGGCGACAAGGAAGTTGCCGCGCTGCCATCGAACGGCAACACAATGGTGCTGATGGCCTGACAGGTGTGCGCATGCGGCGCCCTCAACTCCAGCACCATTACCAGCCTCCTCTATCAAGTGTTGTCCTGGCATCCTTGCCTGCAACGCAAACCGAAGATCACGTTCGCCGCATGCGTCGTTCGGATCGTTCTCCCAGCTCGAACGTGGCTTCTAGTACTTCCTGTTCGCCTCTGGTTGCACAAGTTGCCGACCCCCCCCCCTTCCTTTCTCTCGACGCCGACAATGACACTCTACAAGCACGAGGTCTGTGCTGGCTGTGTCTGCCAGGTGATTGTGGGCAGCCACAATAGCGCTTCGGCAACAGGTGGATTCGACCGTACTGCGTCTACACTCTGCCACGTCATGACCTGCTGCGGTCACCTTCACACAGTAGGATATTGACGTAGCGGAATGACGCTGGATTGTAATGACCACCGAGGTAGAGAGGCGCACATGGCGCGCGTGTCACGGTGGCTCGAGCCCTGTTACGAATCGAACCACGCATACTTGACCACCCGTCTCATATCCGACGGCAGGAGCGACACCAAGCATGCCCCACCGCATGGCAACGGGCTCGCGCGCAGCCTTTGCGACTCGGACAAGACCCAGTGGCACCGTGCGCCATTCGCCGTCGCTCCGTTGCTATATGTTGAGACGAGCACAGCTTGTCCCACACCTCGTCACGTGGTCATGCCCTCGATCGCTTGCGTTCCGGTCCCAGATATCCCGGGGCAACGATCCCACCATGATCGGCGCGCGGCCCCGCAACGTTTCGTGGCAAGTCACGGGGGTGGGCGACCCTTGACGTGGGATGTCGTTGGTTTCGTCCGTTCCCGTCAAACAAAACAAAGGGGGAG
This sequence comes from Aphanomyces invadans, assembly GCF_000520115.1. Taxonomy (NCBI): domain Eukaryota; phylum Oomycota; class Saprolegniomycetes; order Saprolegniales; family Verrucalvaceae; genus Aphanomyces; species Aphanomyces invadans. The sequence goes on from NW_008580149.1 coordinate 2,426,157, forward strand.
GAAAAGGGTGCATTGAACGTCGATGCCGTATGGAGGACGCACGCGGCTGCGCCTCCCGGATGCGCGTAATCCTTGTGTCAGGGCGGCATGGCAGCCTCTGGCTCGTGGCTGGCTGGCATGAGTTGGATGAAAAAGTCGAGACAGTCGTCCAGCAGCGGCACGTCGTTGGGCGATGGCCCTTCTTGGTCCTTGTCATGCGCCGGCGGAGCCGTCGGTGCCACGGGAAGACATGTCGTTCTGGCTGCCCCACGCCCCCTCGACATAAAGAATGGTGGCAACTGGACCGTGGTGTGGTCGCGAACGTTGATTTTAAGCCCACGGTCGTGGCGCGCAGCCTTTTCCCGCAACTTTTGCGCGTGGGTTTGTATCTGTCGAATGGACCGCGTCTTGACGACTGCGCGGACGTGCTTCCACGGACCGCACGGAAACATTTGCACAGCTTGCATGAATCGATGTCGCTCGGCCGCTGTCCACCGGCCTGTCCGGTCGCCGTGGCGACGTCTGGGATCGCTGCCGGGCGACAGCAAGCTCGCGTCATCCCTGTCGTCGTCTATAGTCCAAGATGCAGGGGCGCCGCTCCACAGCAACGAGTCGGTGGGCGGCGGCCGGACGTGGTGGTCGCTCCGCATGGAGCCAATTGGACTTTTCACCACGTTTCCTGTCGGTCGTCCTGTACGCGTGTAACAAACATGCAGCGCGAGGAACTTTTCAAGGATCAGCATGTTTTCCGGTCCAGGACGATAGCCATGGCACAAATGAGCTATGGGCGGTCCACCGTCCCGACCGAGCGAATCGTGCTACGTGGCAAGTCGAGTTGCGCTGGGACTCGTTGATTGCGTGAGACTGCACGACGCAGCACATCATGATTGCAACGTCGAAGCGAGGGGTGTGAAGGTCTCGGACATCGTGTCCGTGTGAGGTCACAGTGCCGATGATCGAGCTCGCCAGTCGCCAAAAAGTTCGCGCGAGTGTCGAGATGTCGCAGACAAAGACCGAGCCGCCGTTGGCCGCGGATGATGACTCATGCGAGAGACAATACGACGCCACGTCACCGCCCTGTGGACTCCTCTACTACCGATTCGCGTTGCAGCGGCCACCTCTAGGAACAGCGCGCGTTCCAAGAGGTGGCCGCTGCAGCGCGAATGGATGCCGCCATCGGTGTTGAAAAAGAGCCACAACGTTCGATCTCCTGGGGTGCCGACAGCATGAATCAGGCCAACTTTGTCGGCACCACACACGCGGCAGCGCGGCGTAACGAGTGAGTAGCGGTGGCCTGGCTCGCCCAGCCTGAGAACAGAGGTTGTCCGTATTTGGTCATTAGAACCGTCGCCGCGGCGGCGCCCTTGATCGATGTCTCCGTCCCGACAACGACGCGCCGTCCAGCCAGCCCGGCTGAAGGGGGGCGACGGGTGTGACTCGATTCGCTGCTTCACGCGCCATCCCAATCCACCACTCCCCCTTGTACAATCGTGGCATCGACGGTGGCGTACGATTCAAGGCGTCGTGGGACGACCACAAGGGGCTTGTGCGTCAATGTACCGACATGGACGTTGGTGCGTAGCGGTCCTTCCGAGGTGGCCGCCGTCCCGCAGCGACCTACTGAATCTCAGTAAAATCCAGCCGCATTTCCCCGACGGATTCACGTCACGCATCGTGGTACAAGGGGGAAATGCTGCTGATTTGTGTGGTTGGAGGTGGGTGAGGTCGCGCCAGGTTGCCGAGTTGGTCGCACTCGCGCCGCCAGCCATGGAGGAGGGCCGTGTTTGACAGGATGGCGACATGGGGAATGCACAGTGGTGTGCATACTTGCGCGGTGTCTCCACCGCTCGTCACGGCAGTGCCAGCCCCCGCCGACACCCACACTCACGATTCGGCCGCCGATATCGCAAAATTCGCTAACGACTCGAGACACCGGGCTGTCTACGTCGTTGAAATCGAGCCGACATGGCGACACCAGACAGCGCGAGGCCATCTCCTGCGACCAAGCGTCATGGCGGGCACGCCTGCCGTCCAAGGCAACGTGCCTTCGATGCCATGGCAGTCGCGTTGTCGGAGAATCCTCTCGTGGGATGCATGCATGCACAGTTCGTGAATTAAATATTTACTGGACGGACGGCGAGGACGTGGGCTTGCGACGTGGCGACGAGTGGGCTCGCTCACACGACCACGACCTTTTCTTCTTCGTCCATGACTTGGAGGAAGAAGTCGAGGCAGTCGTCGAGCGGAAGGAGGTCCGGCGCGTTGTGTGTGGAGGGGGACGGCGTGACAGCTTTGGCTGGTGGGCCCAGGACACGCGAGTTGGAGCTGCGGTCCCGAGCCAAAAAGTACGGCGGAAGCGTGACCGCGATGGGATCCTTGATCTTAATTTTGAGGCCGCGGTCGTGGCGAGCTGCTTTTTCGCGCAGCTTTTGCGCGTGTGTTTGAATCTGGCGAATCGATCGGGTCTTGACGACCGCGCCAATGTGCTTCCATGGGCCGCACGGGTACATGGACACTGCACGCATGAACCGTTCGTGTTCGGCTTTGGTCCAGCGACCTTTGCCGTCGTGCTCGGTCGGCGCCATGATGTCGTCGTTGGAGCTGACCGACTGCGACTCGACGGCATCGTCGTCGCTCACGTCATCGGACGATGCGCTCGCGGTGCGGCGAGGCCACCGGTCGTTCGCCTTGACGGGGTCCGTCGCGAGCTTTGTGTCTTGGTGGGGCGTTGTGTTGAGCATCCTGTGTGAGTCCACCCGCGCACGATGTTCCAACAATGGCAAGTGCAAAAGTGACTCGACTCGCTCAACCTCTATCAAAAACATGCAGCGCGGCAGAAATCGAGACCAACGCCAGCTTGGTTCGCCCTCACGAACGAGTACACCAGTCGGTGCCACTGTGCGGCCGACAGGCAGGCGGCGTAATTGACCTCGGTCGCCGCCGCAACAGTTGGAATCGTGCCGTCGAGTGGATCATGGGGGCGGCCACGACGACGGGGGGGGTGGCGACGGGCCGACGACGCGCCCCCCCATACACACGCCTTGCTTGGATCCTGTCGTCGGCGGCGGCAGCTGAGTACACAGGAGCAGCTCCTCGCGACGACCGTGCTGCACAAACAGCCGTCGAACACCGTCTCGCCTCGATTGGCCCGCCGACCGTCTGGGTTGCCCATCGCCAAAACACAACTCGCATTCCACAGTGACGACTACAGTGGAACGTTGGGCATGAGACAGGGGTTGAAGGGAGCGGCGGCGACGAATGGCTCGGGCCGCGCGCCTGGACTCGCCGTCGAGCCCGCTGTTTGCAACAAGGTTTCAGGACGGACCAACGTTCGACCCGACGCCATCGACAAAGCTCGCGAGCTCCGTCGCCGTCGGTCGCTCTTAGAACATTAGCGTCCTGTCCAGGCGTGCGACGTCGTACCATTTGTGTGTCTATAGGACCGCCGCATTGCGCAACGTTTCAAGGCGAAGAACCCACCACCAGATGGGTCACGTCACTCGGACGTCGAGCACGCGTTGCTGGCATGGGAAAGCGGCCCCGGATGGGTTGGCACTGTCAACAGGCATGCTGCATGGCTGGTTCGTGTCGCAAGGACGCCGCTCGGTCAAACTCGACGTCGTGGGGTAAAGACCCGACCTGATACACCATGACGGTGGGGCGCCGTGTGCAAAGCTCGCTCCCTCGGGATTTTGCCTGGTTATGTCCCGACCGTCGCGAGTCCCACATGTGACTTGGCTAGCCATCGCAGGGTGTACGTGGAAAGGCATGCCAGTACGTAGTACATCCCATCATGGGACTCTCGCCTGTGGACGTGCGATCACAGCTCGTTCGTCGAGAGCTCTGCACATGTTCCGGCACAAGAGCATTCCCGCTTGTTGTTCTAGTGCATTCCACGATACCTGTCCTTCCAATGGCGCAGCTCGCGCACGCTCGTGTCTTGGCATGCACGAGGCCGCATACCCAATGCCGCGACGCCTCCCCATGAAGCCCACGCATCGGGTGGCAGGTCGCGGCTCGCCGCGAAATGTAATCGCCGCCGTCGCTGCGGGTGGGTCATCGGCCACGTCGAAATTTCCCAAGATCGTCCAGCTAGTCTAGGCGTTTTGATTGGCTATAATTATCCAGCAGTGGTGCAATCGGAATCGGGTGCTTTGACCGAACGCGTGGACGCATTTTAGCGAATCAAAACGCAGCATCGATGATTTAATTTTCCAAGTCCAATCCAACGATTGCTTCGTGGACGATCCTAGGTAAAACATGCGACCATGGAATCGAGGCGCCGGCGCTGCCGACCGATATGTGTGCGAAGCGGGCGGAACGACTCACGCGGGGCTGGCTTGGTTGGCGAGATCGCCAAGCTTGGGACGTGGAAGTCCACATGCAGCATGCTCTCCGCATAGTGGGTGTGTTGGGTGTGAACGCAGCAATTCGTAGCCACGGCTTTACGCGACCAGGCCATCGCGACGGACGCCACGAGCATCCTGACCGGTAGTTTGGTGGGTACTGGTGCGCACCACCGGCCCCACACATGACATATCAGAGGCCCGTCGAGAGGACAAAGTTGGAGAGCTTGCCAGCTCGAGCCGTGCAAACTCCGCCGAGGGGGTCTGGAGTCTTTGATTCGATTCCTTGTCCACAGCTTAACGCACTCGACGTTTTGGTGGCGGGCGAAAAGTGGACATGATGTACACCCACTGCCTCGACGTCGTTGGGCGGCGCTCCACCTCGACGACACCCTCGTCGACCCGAACCGTTGGTGATCAGGTTGTGTGGCTACTTGTGCAGTTGTACTGTGCTGCGATCGTGGGGGTGTTGGCTTCTCGGACGGGTGGTCATGACGATCTTGGTCGATGTCCAAGGGTCGTCCACACAGTAGAGCTGCACACAATGCGACGATGACCAAGACGTTGCGCTGTTTCCACATAGCGCCGTGAGGTTTGGAGCCACGGGTAGGGCCACCCACCTAGCTTTGGCAGTGCCTGGCGTGATTGATGCAAGACGACGAGCTATGACAGGATCTGTCGTCGATCATGAGTCGCTGCTGGAGATAAAAAGCGCCGTCCGCTCCACGAACTGTGTGCTATAAAGACCTTTCGACCGTCCATTTCATCTGGATTTGGTGTGTCGTCCCGGTAGCGACTAGAGCGGGGGCGGGGGGCCTGTCACAAAATGCGGTTTGGCATTGAAACACAGTTCAAGCGATCCATCCCTCGTCCATTGCGCCGTGTTCCGTTCGGCGTTCCCTGTTACTGTGGACCACCCCCCTTGACCTTCCCCTGCCCCTCCACAACGTACCCTTGTGGTGGAATGCGCGATCAAGGACGGGCCAGCCCCTGGACGATGGGGGTGAACTGGGCACGAGCAATAGTGCAGGGCTACAATTGTCATTGAATCGTGTGTGTATGCGGGACAAGTTGCATCGTTTTTTCCGCACGGAACACCACCATCGACCGCAGGCAACCACGACTTGTGGAAATGCGCGGGTCGAATGCCGCACTCACGTTTGCACATATAGCGCTCGCACGTAAATGACGCCACAAAGCGTCGGGAGTGCAAACTGCCGCCATCGTGGTGACGCCGAAGGATGTCGAGCATGGGAAAATGGAAATGACCTGATGCATACAGCGGTCGCATGACGGAAACATCAGCTAGGTACAGGTTCTGAGAGACTCTGGGCGTGATCGTCTTGAAGGGGCATCCACTCCTGCCTGCAATTAGGTGCCCCAAGAGTGAGCAGTCAACCAAGTGAATGTCACCCATCGGGGCCAATTTACTACTCTGGCCTTGCCTCCCGCCCCCCGCTTCCTTCGAACGTCCACGGCCCCCTCCCCACCTCTCGTCGGCCAGGAAGTGTGCTGGAGGCGTCCCTGTTGTTGATTTTCTACCCCGACCGCCATGCTTCTGTTTTTCTGTTGCCATGATGGCCAATGACTGTAGTGCTGTGTCGCCAGGACGAAGATCTCATGGAGAAGACACCACCGCGGTGCCATTGTGAACGGACCGGGTCGTTGGTGAGGCAAAGCGAGAAAAGCATGCTCAACAAAATCGTGGACGGGGCAGCCAGGAACGAGCGACGCCGTCGACTCATTGAACGAGC
>NW_008580149.1:2432335-2454577 GCF_000520115.1 Aphanomyces invadans
CTCCGCCGAGGGGGTCTGGAGTCTTTGATTCGATTCCTTGTCCACAGCTTAACGCACTCGACGTTTTGGTGGCGGGCGGGAAGTGGACATGATACAGCCACTGCCTCGACGTCGTTGGGCGTCGCTCCACCTCGACGACACCCTCGTCGACCCGAACCGTTGGTGATCAGGTTGTGTGGCTACTTGTAGTTGTACTGTGCTGCGATCGTGGGGGTGTTGGCTTCTCGGACGGGTGGTCATGACGATCTTGGTCGATGTCCAAGGGTCGTCCACACAGTAGAGCTGCACACAATGCGACGATGACCAAGACGTTGCGCTGTTTCCACATAGCGCCGTGAGGTTTGGAGCCACGGGTAGGGCCACCCACCTAGCTTTGGCAGTGCCTGGCGTGATTGATGCAAGACGACGAGCTATGACAGGATCTGTCGTCGATCATGAGTCGCTGCTGGAGATAAAAAGCGCCGTCCGCTCCACGAACTGTGTGCTATAAAGACCCCATTTCATCTGGACTTGGTGTGTCGTCCCGGTGGCGACTAGAGCGGGGGCGGGGGCCTGTCACAAAATGCGGTTTGGCATTGAAACACAGTTCAAGCGATCCATCCCTCGTCCATTCCGCCGTGTTCCGTTCGGCGTTCCGTGTTACTGTGGACCACCCCCTTGACCTTCCCCTGCCCCTCCACAACGTACCCTTGTGGTGGAATGCGCGATAAAGGACGGGCCAGCCCCTGGACGATGGGGGTGAACTGGGCACGAGCAATATTGCAGGGCTACAATTGTCATTGAATCGTGTGTGTATGCGGGACAAGTTGCATCGTTTTTTCCGCACGGAACACCACCATCGACCGCAGGCAACCACGACTTGTGGAAATGCGCGGGTCGAATGCCGTACTCACGTTTGCACATATAGCGCTCGCACGTAAATGACGCCACAAAGCGTCGGGAGTGCAAACTGCCGCCGTCGTGGTGACGCCGAAGGATGTCGAGCATGGGACAAATGGAAATGACCTGATGCATACAGCGGTCGCATGACGGAAACATCAGCTAGGTACAGGTTCTGAGAGACTCTGGGCGTGGTCGTCTTGAAGGGGCATCCACTCCTGCCTGCAATTAGGTGCCCCAAGAGTGAGCAGTCAACCAAGTGAATGTCACCCATCGGGGCCAATTTACTACTCTGGCCTTGCCTCACCGCCCCCCGCTTCCTTCGAACGTCCACGGCCCCCTCCCCACCTCTCGTCGGCCAGGAAGTGTGCTGGAGGTGTCCCTGTTGTTGATTTTCTACCCCGACCGCCGTGCTTCTGTTTTTCTGTTGCCATGATGGCCAATGACTGTAGTGCTGTGTCACCAGGACGAAGATCTCATGGAGAAGACACCACCGCGGTGCCATTGTGAACGGAGCGGGTCGTTGATGACGCGATGCAGTCGGAAGTCGCCATGCATCAAGTCGAATGCATAATACTTTGGTAACCTTTCACGCACCCTGGCGGGCATAGAGCAGATGATCGCTGGTGATGGACTCACTGCCGCCATGGTGAGGCAAAGCGATAAAAGCATGCTCAACAAAATCGTGGACGGGGCAGCCAGGAACGAGCGACGCCGTCGACTCATTGAACGAGCACCAAAGATGCGTGATATGGGTGTCCATGCTTGTAACAGCACCCGCTACGTGATAACCGACGAACGCTGGCTGAGCGATGGCCTATCTGAACCCAATGCAGTTCCACAGATGGCTTCGCAACGGTACATCCCCTTCACACTTCCCCTGGAAAATCTCTCAGCGACCCTCCCGGCATGGCTGGAAGCATTCGCATCGCTCAGGCTTCGTGTGGTCGTCCAGGATCGAACCATCCTGGAGTGATTTTGGTATGGTTTGCGACCGTTCGCAGACGGGGAACGCCATCCAAACTTTCTCGAGGGTGCCATGGATTTTCATCACGGCTGCAGAACGAACGTGCAACCAAGTTCATGCCATACCTCCGGCGCTTGTTCGATCGCTATGCAACATGGACGAGCACTCGACGACCACGACCGATGTGTACCGCTCCGAGGAATTCGACGCAGCCTCGGGGGCTCAACCCCCTTGATGACCACACCTCGCTGCTTCAAACTCTGCGAGATGCCGCTTCAAGGCCACACGCTTGACGCGGCGACTGTCGCGGCGGCTTGTGCTTTGTTGTCGCAGGAACGATCTTCGCTGATCTCGAGTGAATGGTGAAGCTGTCGAAGCACGCGATTTGATTGGCTGCCGTGAAATCAGGACGACTCTGATTGGCTGCGTGCCGTCCGTGAAACGTCGTGACTCGTGAAGCGGCACACATCGCCGCTGCCTCCGATGGTACGCCCCCGACCTCACACGCGCCATGACCCTACGTTGGAGCCTAATACGTAGTCATCACCAGTATCGCGATCCGCGAGCATGCGATCGGTGCCCGCGACTCGCTCGCGTAGTCCATCGCCGAGTGAAATCGACTGGATGAATGAAGACAACGACTTGTTTTTGGACTACATGAACACCACGACAAGCGACCAACGCAAAGGAACTCCATATCTGGACCCGGCGGCAGTTTCTTCACCCCATCTCGCGGCGCCAGTCCTCGCGTCAGTGCCGCCCGCAATTCCTCCACCAACGTACGTTTCAGACTTCTCCTGGGGGGGGCGAAGACGATCCATCTTGCGTTTGGCTTTATTCGTGGCATTTGGTAGCGATATGGAGACCATATTCCAACCAACGCCGGTGCGCGCTACGTCCACCGCTGCGCGAGTACGTGCTCACGCGCCAACCTTCCCATCTCAGCGAGTGCTGCGGAATTTTCAGGAAGAACGCTTGCCGCCAACGTTTGCCGAAGCTTTGCGCCGGTCAATACCGCCGTACGACATGAAACGATTCCATGGCACTGAGTAACATCCTGCTGTGTTGAATCGATAGCACCGAGGCCGACACGATGGACGGTCGGCGGCCAGAAGTGGCCGACGATCGCGTAAAGACACTGCAGGCCAACTTCGATCTAGCCGTCACAACCATTGGGGTACTGCAGGCACAGCTCGTGGCCGCGAACGCCACAATTGAGCGCCTGCATTTGGATGTTGACCGGTGTGTCGTGGAAAGTGCTTGCTCCGCTCGGCAGATTTGATGTGTCCGCTTGCCAATGTAGAATGGAAGCGCAAGCAGTCCAGTCGGCAGCTACGGCGGCGCGTACAGCAGAAGAATTGCGCGATCAATTGCAGAGCTCGTTGGAAGCAGCTTCCCCGCCGCGGCGGCAGTCTGTGGGCACGTCCACCGACGACGTTATCGCGACTTGCGACAACAGCACAGACATGCCATCCACGTATGCATGGACAGTATGGCAGGGAAGCTGTATCGTGTATCTTAGAGCGCACGAGCTGAGCCAGCTCAAGGCCGATCTTGAGGCAGAATGGACCGAGCGAATGAAGGCTGTCGCGAATGAAGCGATGCAACTACGCTTGCAACTCGACGGGATTCAATCGCAGTTGGACTCTGAATTGGTCGCACGCGCCGAGTGCCATCAGCAGCTCCAAGGTTCGTTGTGGCGCCATGGCCACGTTGAAGATGTTTGCCGTAGTCGCGAGCGCTCAGGGCGCCAACTGGAGACAGCGCGCGGAAATTGCTCAAGGACAAGTCCTCGAGCAGGCAGAGAAGCTCAGTCAAGTAGTCGGTGAAGCTAGCGCCCTTCAAAAGCAGGTGATGCTCGTGTGGCGATGAGTTGCGGTCGCACTGATGAATGACGTGGCTATGATCGACAGGTGGAAACGATGGCATCCAGTCGAGCGGCAGTGCAGCAAACAGTCGCGACAAGCCTCGTCGAGGTGTGGTGGCCATCCAGTTTCGTTTCGATGGCTGGGATGTTGGATGTGGAAAATCACACGTCGAAGTAGAAGCACCAGCGAGTGAAAGATGCAATGCAAGCGATGAAGCGCACGATGGCGACGGAGTTCAAAAAGACCAAGGCGTTGCTGGGCAAATGGAGTATCGAATGCACAGAAGTGTGCTTGCGGCACAACGATCGAGTAAGCATGCGTCCCTGTCGGCACATCAGGACCTACGGACTGGTGAAGGAGGTGGCGACGGCGCAAAAGGTAGCAAAACTCGGCCTGTGCCACCAGCAACTTCGCTCGGAACGAAACAAAGCGTTGGAGTTGCAACAGCAGCTATGGAAGGACCAGGCCAAGCACGAACGCATTGCTCAGCAACTGCACGACGAGCTCGACGAAACCAGAGACCACTTGCAAGTCCTTATGCAAGGTATGTTGGCCCAAGTCTGTCCATGACGTGGAAGAGCGAATGCATCCTCTATCAGTCAAAGTTGGTCTCGTCGCTGATGCCCATGCATCTCGCGAACGCTTGCATCATGGGGAAATGGCCGAGGCGGCGTTGCGGCAGGACCGTGCCCGTCTGACCAAACTCAACCAGGCACTGCACCAACAGCTCCAGGTTTCACTGCTTCATGACATGATGGAGAACTCAAGAGAGGTGTGTTCATCGTCGCAGATCCTGCAACACACCCACGCCCGAGACATGGAACGCGCTCTGCTGCACCACAGCCACGTCGGTAAGAACAAAGTGAAGCAGCCCCCGCTAAACCAGACGGACGAAGACATCCCGACTGCCGAAGGCAAGTCGATCAACCTCGTTTGTCTGCTCATGTGTACGGTGGCCGCTAGACTGGAGCGAGTTCTTGGACTTGATCATGGTGCATCGCGAGGAAGTCCACCTTCGACCTGCGGACCCCCCGTTGTCGTCTTCAACGTAGACCATCTCGTTTTTATATCACAGCCTATGTCAATACATTTAAATGAATCTACAATTCAATATTTAAATGAGTCCATTCTAAGAATATCGACCAATCAATTCACGGGGACGTGTCCATAAAAAGAGTAATGGAAAAAGATAAATATTGCGACATTCATTTATGAGCCAATTGAGACCACAAACATTCTACAACCGGAATTCCATGCACGCAGTGTGACCAGCTCCTAAAAGGCTCCGTAGGCGCTCCAGGACGAAGAGCACGTCCGACCAAGTGTCCTTTCCCAGGCCGTGTCGCGTTGGACAGGGTATTTGGTTCGACCGGAGTGTGCCCTGCCATTGAGCTTGCGCGCCACGAGGGGGGGGCACATCATATGCATGGCCCAACACTGGGCGAGAAAACAGATTGTGCGCTGTTCGTCTTGCGACCGTAGAACGGGCGGCATGGCCCTGTCGATAGTCAACGTGTGGATGGTGCGACCTTCCTCGGCCACTGGCGGTGGGTCAGTGGGGTGAACTGCCACGTGATGCGGCTTCATCACTTTGTCCGAGCAATGCGCACCCGCTGGATGACAAGTGGGCGGAGGATTGTGAGGCCATGCTATTGGTTGAAATCATCGTAGGTTGTAGACGGATGATTGGCTGAAAAAGAAGAGCCAGAGGACTCAGCGTCCCGATGTCAAATACGGTGGAAAATACCAAAACACGCGCCTATACTGTATTGAAGTGAGATCTGGGCAATCCAACCAGTCGCGTGGAGTTTCACCACGTCACACAGAAGTTGACAATACACGCCCAAAACGAACGAAGTGGGCAACATTTGGGAAAACCTGTCAAAACTTTGGCCATTTGAACCGAAAAATGCTGACCTTTTTGCGAATTCCGGAAGTTGAACTTCCACAAGTGACAAAACACGCAGAGGTGGAGTTCTGCCTGGTCGACAAATCCGCCGCACTTCAAGAAATCCCATCCCCCACCAACAAGGTACATGCCGCCGCAAGCCTCTACGTCCGTTCAGCAGCACCAAATTCAGTGCATGAAGACGTCCATCACGAGCGTCTCGTCTCCAGCTGGCTCTGGCGCCCACTCGCCAACGCAGTACACAATTCGCGTGGCTGATCAGCGCACGAACACGACACAGTGGCTCGTCCACAAGCGGTACTCGGACTTTCGGGCTTTCCGCGAGTCGCTTCTCGATCCAAGTGCTTCCTTGTGTGGCAGCTGCGCTGAACTCGCAGATGAAGCGCCTGTGTCGTTTCGCTTTCCAAAGCGGAAATGGATCTTTTCCAACACGAAGAGTGTGATCAAGGAACGCCAAGAAGGTCTCGCGGTCTTTCTTGACCGCGTGAACATTGCAGTGCGCAATTGCCACGATCCCGCGTGCATGACCCGATCATTGCTCGAACACTTCCTCATGCTTGCCGACATGCGGTACACATTCATTGACTTGCAGTTCCACGACAACGAGGACAGTTCGTCGCAGCATCGACGAACTGACATCCCGTTCCTTCCGCCGCCACCATCCTCCTCCCTGCGTCACAGCTTTGCTGACACGTTGGGAAGCCTCCGATCCGACGTTCCAGACCTCTTGCGCCACTCCTTCCATGATACACAAGCGCGCAATCGTCGGCATAGCGTGCATATTTCGTCGGCCGATCGCATCAAGAAGCTGCGCAAACTCACTCCTATCAAAGTCGCACCAAAGCCCGACAAGAAGCGCATGTCGCTGGAAACTATCGAGGAAGCTGCTGAATGAGAGGCAAGAGATCGGCCCTTTTATCCATATTTATACACCGACATCACACGTCCTGCGACCTTTCCTCGCCCGCGCGCGCCATGTCCCGCTGCCGCCAGAAAAAAGTATTTTTCGTGTTTCTGTGTCCACACCGAGGGATTTTCGTATATAGTGTGCGTCGACAAGTGAGCATGTTGGTTCATGACAAATACCCGAAAAATGATTTGCGCTACCTCCAACGAGAGAAATATTTGAAGTGTTGGCCGAAATACGAGAAAAAATAACATGCCGTGTCATGCAAAATTGAATAAACGATAATTTTGGCCGATACGACCGAGGGAGACAATCGGTTTGTTCCGTTGACTTGCTCGATCTAGTCTGTGCGTTGGAGTCCCCACACACACACTTTCAGGCAAAGTACACCTTTATACCACTGGGAATGAGTGAACGAGCCGGTGGCGGCTGCGAGGGCAACCCAACGAAACGGCGTCGCCAGCAAACTCGACAAACGGGAAATTCTCGTCGGCTGAGATCGTAATCAGTTGAACCAGGAAGTGTCATGGACAATTAATTTGAACTTCAAGCGGACGGAACAGTTGATTCAACGTATGTGCGAAAAGGTGCGTCTCTGTCCGCAATGACTCCGAGAGGTGCTGAGAGTATGTTGCGGCGTCTGCTCCGGAACGCACAATGCGCTCTATTGCGTTGGTTAGTACTAGAATGAGGCATATAAAGCAGCTATTCCTCTGTTGCTCGTAGCAATTACGTCGTCTGTGTGGACGGATGCGATCGCAAGCGAAACTCTCCAACCACATTGTACGTACTGGTCATTTGTAGATTAAGTGGGTCGAAATATTTGTTACAACTAGTACTACTAGAAGATTATTCCCCGTGATAGATTTTATGGATATTAAAATGTTTATCCGGACACACAACCCGACAAATTCGACGTCATGGCCAACGACAGCGAGGACTCGCTGGATGTGCACTTGAAGACAGCACATGGGACAAAGATCCTTGCATCCATTGCGACCTCTACAACCCACGACGACATCTCTCTCCAGGCACAAGCCCTTCGCATCCTCAGTGAAAATGCGCATGTGCCGAACGTCGCAGATGTCTGGGAGATGGTACGCCGATGACAAATGTACTAGTATCTCACCTGAAATGCCAGATCCTCCCTTACGTGCTAGCATCTCCAGCGCTAGTTGATGCTGACTCGGATCTTCATCTTGTCATGTGGCGGTGTCTCGCCGAGTGCGCCGAAACGGGTGTCCCATTGTTGCCACGATTGTGGTCTTCGCGTCGGGAAATCCTCGACGCTGCCATGTCGATTCACGACGCGCCGTTGCATTCCACATCTCTCGTACGAACCCACTCCCTCGATGAATCGCGTCGTCATTTGTGTGTTCTTTCTCATCCTTCAGGTCGCGCATTCCCTCGTGGCACTGGTCACCTCAGTCTCACAGCACCGCCCTTCACTCCTCGCAGACGCCTCCACCACGGGGCCGTTCGCCGGTCTTGGGAACGCGTCTGACGATGGCCTTAGCTTTGTGCACCAAGTGAAGCTGTGGTACGTGCTCACGAACGAAGCGGCGCTCTTCTCGACGTTGGCCCACGTCACAACCTCGATAACCGAGATCAAAGTGCTCTTCTCGGCGAGCCTACCTCGTCTCGTTTGCCTGGAATACGTGAAATACCACGAAACTTTCGATTGTCATTTCAATACCGTGGCCTTCCTGGTCAAACTTGTAGACGTCCTTTGGCCGCAGCGGCCAGCCGTCGACGACGTGGCAGCCGCCAACTCCACAAGCAATCGGTTCTCCAACTTGGTGCTGCGCTTGTGTTTGTGCAAATACAAAGCAGTGTGGTCGGAGATGCTTCGTGTGCTGGAACACCTTGTCGCCTCCACCGAGTTTGTACAGCAGCTCGTTCTCGAGCCACATCTCCGTGGCGCCATCGCCCACCTCTCGGCAAAAACCAACCCGGATGACGTGGCAAAGTGGGCGACCAGCTTGCTCGACCAAGTCGACGCGTACGAGCACCAGCATCTTGTGAACGTGATCAAGTTGCCAAAGCTGGAAATTGATCTGTCGCTGAGTGAAGCCGTCGCTGTGGCGACGCAACTCAAGACTAGTGGCAACCGGTGGTTCCGAGAAGGTTCTGCACCGACCGTTTGAGTAGGTGCAAGACTCACTTTTTGTCTAGGCAATTTCACGGCAGCCCGGGCGTTCTATCGACTTGGGTTGTCCACGTTGACGGTGTCGGAATCGTACCAAGCGACACGACCGCCAAATTCTCCGGTACCCAAGATTTCAGTGGGCCAGCCTGTCAAGGTCAGCGCTTTTTCTTGTCCTGCACCCAGAGTTGGAAAAAGTCGTGTAGGTGCAGCAAGGCAAGAAGTGGCTCGTGGGGATGGTCAGCGACGTGAACGGGGGCTATGCAGACGTGATGCTGGACAACGGCAGCGAGGCCGACAACGTTCCCGTGCACCTAGTGCACATTTTACCCGTGGAAACTCCCCAGATTGCTGACCTTCGGCTGCACCTATGCTTGAACAGCGCCAAGTGCCTGCATGCATTGGGCTCGACTCAATTTGCCATCGACTGTCTTACGTATGCATTAGCCCAAGCCGTGCCAAACCACATTCCCGCACTCTACTTGAGGTTGAACTGGATTCGTCGACTTGATGGCAGCTTAAGGTAGTTGCGACATGTAGAGGCGTGCTTGCGATGGCAACTAACAACATTCCGCTCGCGAAAGCCGACTTACAGAAGGCACACCAATTGGTATCGAAGACTAAGACGCATGCCGCGATGGTGGGTGACATTCGTACTGCGTGGTCGCGGTTGCAGCTGATGGTCAAACACCGAAAACGAGCCGACAAGCGCATGATCAAAGAGATGGTGTCATACTTGAACTCAATCAACATTGAATAGTTGTAGAATGGAAGTTCTTGCATGATGTGCCGAAGGAAGTAAATGAAAGATGCGACGTTACTGTTCTTTCTTGGATTGCTCGTGGACGGGGGACGTCGAGTAGCGTTGAATGAAAAAGTGCAGAAAAAGAGCAAAGTAACTCGCATACATCACAACGCCGAATAGGAGATTGGAGTGACTGGCATGGCACACTGCCGACGAAGGAGACGACGATGTCGATAGGAAAATGACATTGGCCACGCAGACGGCGACGCCCACCACCATCTACAGCGCATCATGAATTGTCATTTCATTGCAGATGTCCAAGAACCTTCTCACCTGGCTCATTTGGAGCATCGTGACTACGTACGCCCAACGAGGACGATATCCCAACGCAGTGAGAAAGTAGTACATGTACATGACAGCGTGCACAGTGTAGTTCATCGCAACAAAGTAAAGGCCACTACGTATGAACATACGACAAGAAGTGGGGTAACGTAGGGGAAACTGAGATGCGTCTACCTGGATGAAAGCACAGAGTACGCATGCCAGCAGTAGAGCAACACAGTGATATGAT
This sequence comes from Aphanomyces invadans, assembly GCF_000520115.1. Classification (NCBI taxonomy): domain Eukaryota; phylum Oomycota; class Saprolegniomycetes; order Saprolegniales; family Verrucalvaceae; genus Aphanomyces; species Aphanomyces invadans. Next base: position 2,442,328 of record NW_008580149.1, read on the forward strand.
GGTACCAATGTAGGAAACGCAGGGGCTTCTTACGAATGACGACAAAAAATGTGTCGAACAACTCGGGAATCTACAACACCGTCATATACACAACCAGAGCTACCATGAAGAACATACCTTGGAGAAGATGAACAACGACACCCAAAACCCCACGGGGCCATTTCCGTAATGCAATGTCGCGTCGCTGCACACGGAATGATACACACCGTGATGGTAGATAGAATGCACTAGAAAGGGCACTGTTCGGAGTGCTCCACATGCGCTAAAGACGGACAAAGTCAAATTCCACAGCGCCAATGCTCTATAAGGGACAAGAACTGCTTGAGAATCTTATTCAAGTCCTGGAACTTAATCCTTCACAACTTACGGAGTCAAATCGAACGCTTCACGTGAGCGCATGAATTTCTTCCCGACATAACATGAGAAGCCGTACGCAGCACACAACGCCATGCACATGTACATCGTCGACCGGCAAAATTGGGCTTCCCACGTCAGCATCTACATTCATTTAGGTCGCGGGTGGTGAGGGTCGTACGAATGAGTTTTCGAAGGCGAATGGGTAGAGTGGCGCCAAGCACGGGTAGAATTCATGCAGGTACAGCGTCCTCTCGGCCACCGCGGCGGTGGCAGCATGCACTTCGTCCATCGCAAATCTCCAAATGGACCAGAAAGTGCGCGCAATTCCAAAAATCACCCCGAGGGGACCCAGAACGAGCGACATTCTCCGGATAGTTGCGGATAACTGTCTTGAGACGCAGTCAACATTGTCAATTCATTCCGATGCAGGGGTACGACTCACTCTCACTTGAACAAAGTATGCAAACTTTGAGAGCACCATGTTATCCGTATACATCCGGTTAGCATGACGCATTCGAGCGTCGTGCACACGATCGTTGTGGGCGGCGGTAAACGAGAGAGATATGACTTCATGCAAGGAGCAGGAGAGATCACGTAAATGAGAGGTTGTTTGCATTCAAGGAGACCCCTACAAGTCTTCCTTGTCAATGTCTTCACCGTCTTCAGAGAAGTACTTGGCGTCCATGTAGCTATCAAAGATTGCGTCTTCGTCCTTTTCGGCAAAAATGTCCGACGCGTCATCCTTCATGAGTTCTTCGAGATCAGGGATCTTCATTTTGTCTATGCTGTCTCGCTGCTGCTGGCTCATATCGTCGATGAGTTTGCCAGAGTAAATGTCGTCGGTAAACTGCTTCGTCAGCTCCATGTACTCGTCGAAGTCGGTGGGTTGCTGCGCGATCCAGACGCACATGGCAATGAACAGAACACAAGCAATCGCACGGTACTTGCGTTCGCTGACGTCCGTGCTGCGGAGACTGTACAATGGCTTGAACGAGTCGATCACCCCAAGGTTGTCGTCGTAAATGTTGGGTAAAAACCAAAACTCGATCCCGACGAGCCACAAAATGAAAAACGCGAAGACCCGGACGAGCGAAAACACAAAAATGAAGATGAGGAACGTGACCGAGCAGTACCAAACGACAACCTTGATCCATTGCGGCCAGATGGGATAGCACACCAGACCGGTGAACCCAATGATAAGCAGAGTTGTCAAAAAGTTGCGAAAAGTGGTCGGTCCGTCGTACATCCAAGTGTAGTAGCCATCGGCCACAAAGCTCGTGTCCTGTGTCGGTTGCAACACCTTCTTGTTTCGCTCATCGCGGTTGCTGCGGTGGATAAATCCATACTGGATGAGCAATTTGCCCATTTCAAGGGCTTGTGCCTTGTCAGTCACGGGGGTCGGGCAGTAGCGTTCGGCAACAGCGTTGTTCAGCAAGAACTTTCCCAACTTGTCCCCGCGAAAGAACTCGACGCGTTTGCCCATCTCAATGGCTTGGCGCACAGGCATGCCCTTGCGGCCGCGAAGAAAGTCAGCCATCTTCTTGACCTTCTTGAACTCAGCCTCTTCCTATGCCGGGGATTGCATGAGAATCTTAGCACAGCATGGTGACGCGATTGTACCTCGGCAGTGAATGGGGCAGCAGCTGCATGCGGCACTGCCGCTCCACCGTGAGAGTGCCCATGGCCGTCACAGCATTCTGCCCCCATGATAGTCTGTAGTGGGTGGTGTGGTGGACGAATAGAAAATGAATTTCCGCGAAATTTCACCTCTATCGGTGACGTGGCGCGAACCCTATACTTAACACAAATGGAATTCCAATCCGGATAACATCGATTCACTTGACCGTAAATTGCACGTCCAGCGTGCCGAATTTCGAACATCTCAACGGTCCATTGCTCGCGCATCTCTTGAGTAGCAGCGACAACGCAGTGCAAAACCACGTCAACTCCACGAGCGATCAGTGCAGCGAATCTAGAAAGGATGTCCCATCATGCCGCAATGTCTCGACTGCACCAGTTCAGGCGGGAAGTGTGTAATGCCTGTTATCTTGGAATTTGTATGCATGTTGGCGACAACAACTTCTCGTGATGTTGGGAGAATCAAAATTTTCGCAAAAATACAATGAGTTCGATGTGATCAAGAAATTCATGAAAACTCCAAGAAATTTGCCGTCCAAGTCAATATCGCCCCAAAATTGTGACAATATTCGACATATCATATTTTTCCGGATAAATAGTAACTACACACTCGCGAGAGAACACGAAAGACGCCGCCGCAGACTCAGCCGTCTTGGCGCGGACGAGGTCTAAAAGAGTCGACGGAGAATGCGAAACATCGTCATCGCAAAGTCCTTTTCTTCTTGTGAGAAGCGCTGGAGCAAGGTCCCTCGATACGCTTCCTTGATGAGCTTCCGACCGAAACCGACACATCCCTTTTTGGCCGAGGCGCAAGGAGGAGGGTAGTTCCACATCATGATAACAACAGAAACAAGGATGAATACCACTGCCGCGCGTGGTACCCACGATGTCTTCGCAGCCGAGTTTGCCGGGCTGCGCACGGTGTACGTTGGATGAAGTAGGGGAAGCTTCGGGAGAACCCACACATGTTGCCCCGTTGCGAGCCATACGCAGAGCCACGTCATAAAGCGCACGACGAGAACGATTCCAGTCGCCAAAGCCACCGTGACCCCGGAGTCCCAAAGCATCTTTTGACCCCATGCCGGCCACACGGGATACAGCACACCCATACACAGCAGGGCAAAGAACGACAGGCTCGCAAGGTTCCGCAACGCCGACGACCCTTCGTACATCCACGTGTACACGCCATCCTCCGAGAACGTTTGGTTGGTTTCGTCAATGTCTAGGTATGGGTATGGGGACAGTGGAGCTTTTGTTTGGGGAGACGACTGTGGCGCCTTGATGCGTCTAGACTTATGGATAAATCCGTGCGTCAGGAGTGAGTGTCCTATGTCTTCGACGGTGTAGTTCCCGTAGTTGTTGCGGAAACACTTGCGCACTTCCTTGCCGCGGAAAAATGTTACGCGGCGGTCACGTTCAATCGCTTCCCGGCGCGTGTTGGGATGCACGAGCAACGTGTCGGCCAGAGCCTTCGTTGTCGGGAAGTCCAAGAGCTGCAACAAGGACGGTAGCGCACACGGAAGAGGCGCCACGTCGTCTTCACGCGGAGAAAGCGGCGACGGAGGCGTCATGGACGCGACATGTGCCGTCGAGAGCAGCACCACCGTGTCGGTCATGGCAAGTCGCGGAATGAGCTATCGCGTTGACACGTCAAACGTCGCTCCACGCGGCAAAATCCGACCAGCCAATCAGATTTCTCCATGAATGAGCCAATCAGAAGTCGCCACACACCGCTCGAGAACACGTTCGCGAACATGCAGAAGCGGCGAGACCGAGTGAGTACTCACCGGCGCGATCGAACCAGCGCCGACGAGATTGTCTGCGCAGAGGCAACCCTGTCGTCGTGAGTCTCTCCACGAGTAGGATTTGCTGTCAGGGTACGAGCACCGACTTTGCTGCATGGACGAGATGACAATTGCAAGGTTTTGCGTGCAACGCAGGAGAAACAAAACGAAAAATCGACACTCGCCGCCGCAAGTGAAGGGCATGCATACATGCAGGCCCCTCTGGCTCGATGCAGTTGACTGCAGGCGCGGCGATACCTGCTTCGTCGGTAGCTCTACTTGCATGACCTTCTTCAACGATCGTTCCATCGTCAATTCATTGAAGACCGCGTGGCACGGTACAATCCGGATAATTACCGGACACGCCGGTTAGAACATTTTCAATCGGGTTGGGTCGTCATGCCAGAGTAGGTGGCGGCGGCGTCGAGCTCGGTAGGACGTACCTGACAATTGATAGGTTCAGGCATCATTTGCGCGTCCACAGCCCCTCGGGCAACCATGCTGCGGTCAGTTGCCCTTTGTCGCGGGGCATGGATAACGACGATGCGTGCGTGGTGTAGGCAACGACGGCGTCGATGCTGCAATGCCAGGGCGGGAATCCCACATGCGTGCGGTGGCGAGATGCGTCAGGAAAGACGTCGAGCCCCCTACGGTTCAACTCAATTGCGTGGTCGTTGGCCGAGTCTCCGCCATCCTGGTCCACCGAGCTCGCTGGGGTGATCGGTCGCAACCAACACTCGACATTTGTCCACCTTGGGGCGTTCAGCGGGGCGTGGCTACAAGATCAGTTGCCAAAGCTCCTCGACGCAATCCTTAGCGGGCGTCATGGGGACGTTACGTTGGCCTACTTCAGCGCTGTGGGGGCCAGCGGCATCTGCGACCATTTTGCGTCGCTCGAGGCCATTTCACTGCACGAGTGCTTCATGGAACCAAGCACGTCACCCGCCAACAAGCTTCATGTCCCCCTCGTACGTTGCTCCGTCGAACCCTCACTGGTGTGCGACTCCCCCATCTCGATAGCATGTCAAGCTAAATTGGACGTCGCTGCTGCAAGTTATGCAGTCTGTCCGTGTCGATCCCGAAGACCATCTCTTCCTCCAAGCCACATTCGACGGCACGGCCACTGCCACAATCTGCTCCGTCGCCACGATGGTGCATCCATCGACGGGTGTGTGCTTTCCATGGTACACGTCGCAGCTTCGGACGCCGCAGTCGTCGACACTCGTCTCGTCTTTGTCGCCGCACATCCATCGGTCCGCTGTGGTGACGGTTTGGACGATCGTGGACTGCAGCCAGCACCCCGACATTGTCCGGAATGCCGTCATCGCCACATTCAAGCTGAAAACATGGCTCATTCCAAAAGCAGTGCATCGGGTCGAGACAAACGTGGAGAAATGCGCTGACGCGAGCGCTATGGCATCTCTTGCCAAGCGAAGGCAGCTCGAAGCGCGCGTCCGCGAGTTGGAGGCGGAGAAGGACGCAGCAGACGCTTCGACAGCTCGCCTGGCGCAAAAACTGCAACGTGCCCACACCAAGTGCGACCACCTCGAGAAAGCATTGGCGGCCACGCAAGCTCAGCTGCAGGTCTCTCTTGCCGCAACTCTCTCCTTTGCCTGACTCAACGAGCAGAAGCAAGAAGCAGCCTTGGCGGCTGTGACCACGGAAGCATCTCGACAGCGCGTCCAACAGGAAATCGAGCACGATGCCGTCGTCAAGTGCGTAGAACGACCGTGGCGTCGTTGTTGTGCCATTGAATGGGAACGTAGGGAAAATGAATGGTTGCGACGACAGATGCACGTGGCTGCAACGCGGGCCGACTACGTCGCCAGCGAACTCTGGGCCCAAGCTGCGTTCAAGCGAAAGTGGTTGCAAGCTGAAGCGACGTGCCGAGTCTTGCGCAAACAACTTGCTCGTGCGTACTTCCACACGTCGCGATCGTCCATCGCAGCCTCACCCGTTGTTGCTCTGATGGAAGCGTAGTCGCCAAGCAACTCCAATGACCGTCCAGCAGCACCCTTCCCCGTTGAACCCAGCATCGGTCGCTTTTCCAACGCGCTATAGAGAAGCGTCGTTGGCCTCGACCAGGCTCGTTCCAGTTCAATTGTCCGTAGTTGTGCCAGCGACACCGCATCAAGTCGCGTGAGACGATGAGACTCATCGTGTCGCCTTTCGATTCTGCACGTGTTGGGCCACAGGCATGCGTGGCCGCGTTGTCGGTTGCAGACCACTGCAATAGGAGCTGTGCATTGGAAGGAATAGCGGACAGCACACTGGGCATGTCAGCTCTGTCGTGGTCGCTGGATCGATCAAGTCCATGGCGCGCGCCGCGAATCCAGCGGCCGATTCAGCTTTTTCACGAACGGCACAGCACTAGACCATTGACGACGGCTGCGCCACCAGCGCGTGCGTTGTGGTGCACAACGAGTGCTGTATTACGACGGAACTCTACGATAGCCCACTCAAGATTCGATCGACAGCGGCGTTGACGTTGCCAAACGTGGCCTGCAGCGCACGAAGGTTTTGCTCTCGATTCGAGAACCCCATGTCGACGAGTTGGGACAGCTGCGATGCGTACAGTTCTTCGGGGTTGGCGACCGGCATGGCAGCCGCCGGAGGGAACGCTCCAAACCCACCAAACCCTGGATTTACTGCACCAGAGGGAAGCACGCCCGCCGATTGGAGCTGGCCCATCGCTTGCTGCATTTGCATCATCGCTTGGAGGTTGGCCGGGTTCATCATGGTGCGAAGCACGTCTGGGTTAAGCATCATTTCTCTCGTGGCAGGGTCGAGCTGCTGGAACTGCGGGTTCATCTCCATCATGCTTCTTAGCAACGCAGGGTTTTGGCTCATCTGCTGCATCATGGTTTGGACCATCGGGTTGTTGAGCATGTTCGGGTCAAATGCGCCAAAGGGAGTCGCACTGCCAAATGGGTTGGGTGTGCCGGCTGCAGGAGTAGGCTGGGCCCACGGGTTGTTTGGACTTGCTACAGCTCCCCACGGGTTCGCAGGAGCGGTCGCAGGAGGGGCCGTGGTCGTCGTCGGTGGAGTCGTCGTTGAAGTGCCACCCACTGCGCCGGGCATGACGAAGGCGGGATTGGAAGCACCGATGCCGGCATTCGAGGACGTCGCATTAAGAAGTGGCTCCTGGACCTCCGTGTACATGCGGCGCAGGGCGTTGAACCCTTCGGGATGGGACTCGATGTTTCGCAGTGCCGTGTCCTGGTTGCGCATCATTTCGCGCATCGCGGCAGGGTTACGCATGGCCTCCATGCTCCGGCGCAGCAACTCGGGGTCGTTCATCACGTGGTTCAGCTCGGGATGTTGCTCGAGCAGTGTTCGCATCGCTGGATTCGCTTGCATCATCCCGCGCATGATCTCGGGGTTGCTCAGCATGCTCTGGACCAACGGCGACTCCATCATTTGCTGCATCATTTCAGGATTTTGCATCATGCTTTGAACGTTGGGAGGCGGCATTCCCCATCCTCCTGTTCCAGGTGCACCAAACGGATTCATAGCACCGAACGGCGACGCGGCAGCAGCGCCTGTGGATACCGGCGGAAAACTAAACGGAGACGGAGCAGGTGGCGGAGTAGGGGTGACTGGAGGCGCGGGCGCCGTCGCCACGGGAGGTTTACTCGCAGCACCCTTAACAAAGTATAGAGTTTGCCCGGCTTCGACCTCGTAGCTTGCCAACGTGAGCTCGTCCTTTAGAACCTTGCCTTTGTAGATGAGACGTTGCTGGGACGCAGGCACGTCGGTGAGCTTCTCCAGTTCTACTTTGAACGCAAGGACACTTCCATCGAGGTCTGCCTCCACCGTCAACTTGTCTCCATTCGAGCGCTTCACGACCACTTGGACGCCCATGAGAGAGGTGGTTTCTCACGAGGAAAATGGCGATTTGTATCTAAGGCGATAAATTATAGCCAATCATGCCACTTCATTCGTGAATTTCCCATGGAAATGAACTATTTTAGCCAATCATCGTCTAGAGCGTGTTCGCTCAATACAAGTTGACACCCTTTTTTCGTTCATGCCATTCTCAACGTTTTTCGGCAAAGGTTGAACGGATGTGTCGAGCGGGAAGGACCACCATGGATGGCGCGCCCGGCGCGGGGATGGCGCGCTGCGTGCTTTGAACCCATGTTCTAGAACGTCTCGAATTGCGACCCAAATCATCGCCCACGTCGCCGTGGTGGTGGCCACGTCTCTCAACATCATCGTCAAATTTCCCGCGTCACTGCTGTCGTAGATGCCGCTGCCGCAATGATTGCGAGCAAGTCCATGTCTTGCTTTGCTTGCTTCGTGCAGACAACGACGACAACCTTCCAGATGAGGTTCCTCAACAGGGCGGGCTTCTTGACACTTGCCCAACAACGACACGATCGACGGCGGCGACGGTTGCGCCGGTGCCATCACTTGACACCCCTCTGGACGCGGGAGTTCTCAATGTGAAAACCGCACAATGCAGTCTGTTTCCAGCTTATTCGTGTGCACCTTGTGCCAAGACGTACAATGAACTCAATGAACACCGTCGTCCACGTGTCCCGTCCGAACTACGCCATGGATCCATCCAGGGCCTCTGGGCAGATCCCTTTGTGATCGCGCACGAATTTGTCTTCGACGGCACAACTGTCCATGTGTATGCCAACGTGTTCGCTGCTAACGGCAGAGGTTGCCACTTGCCACTTGGGCTGTCTTGAATACCAGGCAAACTGGCCAGACAGTCATATTCCCCATCCAAGGCATGTCGGCAAAGGTTAACTGCAGTCGAACACCCCTTCCTCGACCACGCGAAGGCACTGAATGGGTCCGCTGCCACCGCTTCATGCACCCTACAAACACAAGCTCAAGCCCAATGGAAACTTCGTCCGAAGTGCTGTTCCGCAGCAAGCTCCTACGCCATCGACCCGTTGAGACTGCAGTGGCTAGCTGCGTCGTCGTTGCCGAACGAAATAGCTTTCAACGCCCGGAGGTTCATGTCGCGTTGTTCCAAGCCAATGTTGGCAACGGGGTCGAGTTGCGCCGCACACATCACGTCGTTTGCGTTCTCTGGGGCACCGGTGTGGAATCGGTGGCAAGGGTCACGCCGAGCACGTCAGCGAAGCGCAGGATTTCTCCGGTCTAGAGAGCCGGCGAATTGTCGGGCAGCGACCTTCCCGCCTACATATCTGTGTCCAACATGCTGTCCTGCGTCTCCACAAGTTGCCGCACCCCCAACTTGGCGTCCACGTTTTCGATGCTCGGCAATCTCAGCTACGCCTGGCTTCATGGCGGCGGAAGGAGTAAGGGCAACAACTCGCGCCTTTGCTTCGCTGTACAATGCCCAGATGGTCGCCCATGCGCTCACGTTCGTGGCCGTCCACCAGGTGATTCAATAGCGACGGATCGTCGAGGATCGACCGACGCGTCGGGTGCAGGTGCGCGCGCCATCGTGCTCACTCAAAACGGACACGACTCTAGAATCCAACGAGTCGACGACTCAGTCCGTCTCGGCAGCGCGAGCTTGACGGCGCTCATGGACACCACGCGCATTTCGTTCAACCCAGAAACAATCGTGAGTCGCGACTGGTCCTGCCTACATCCCCACCACGACCTCGTCGTTCTGTTACGTGCCATTGTACACGAGGCTTTGCGGAGCTGGCGACAAAGTTGTTACGTCGTTGAGCTCGACTTTGAGCGCCATCACAGCGGCGCTCAAATCCACGTGCACAGGCCACGGACTTCCATGTGGTTACAATGCACTGCGACGGTCGTGTTCGCTCAACCAGCGTGGAAGGTCCACGTTGTCCTCCGTGAACAAGTCCATTGCTCGTCCAATGTAGTGAGCCAGTAATGTCATCCACGAAGGCGTTGGTTTGTGTGGAGCGTCTTCAAGGATGGCCGGAAATCCATCCGGTGGAATGCTTCGCAGCAGACTCGAGTCGATGACGACCACCAACGTTCGTTTAGACTGTCGCGGGGAGTTGTGCGATGACGACCTCACGCACCGACGGTGGCAGGATCGAGTTCGACGACGTCATGATCGAGTGGATCGCGAAGACCGTGTCCATTTTGGAATGTGGTGCGACTGTCGACGAGGCCACCCCAGTGCTTGACGAGCAAGGGGTGCTTTCGACTGTGAAACATGGTGCCACTGCAATTTGACCTTCCGTCCCTCTTTTGATTGGATATTTGGAGCCAATCATATTTGTGCAATCTGTACGAATTACTTGTCGAGCCAATCGAATTCAAGTCGGTTACGACCGGGACGATGGCGGCGGGGCCACCTCATCCTGCGTGTGATGGATCGCCGGCACAGCGCCAGCGTCATGGGGCAGGGGCGACGCCGACATGAGAGCGCATGCAGTGAAGCACACCATTCGATCGTATGCGACGACGAGGGCCCTCGACAACTCGCGATGGACGAAGAAACGCACAGTCCACATGGATAGAAGTCAAACACAAGGTCGTGTTGACGAGACGTGGAATGAACGACGACGACTGACGAAGCCTTAGATGCGGGGGTACGAGGCCGCGCCGACGACGTTGCATGTGCCTTGGCCGCTCGTGGTGCGCTTGAGGCGGATGTAGCCGCTCTCGCCCCACCCAGTGCCCCACGAGTTCTTGACCTTGAACGACGTCCCGTCGTAGCCGACGGCAATGACGGCGTGATCGGACTGGGCGCCCGGGCACGAGCTGACGACGCCGCCGCGGTAGTTTTTCCACACGCTGTTGCCGGCCTCGACCGTGACGGACAGAGGCTGCCTGTTGAGCGCGGAGGCCACGCCCGAGTCGCCCGACACACGCGCGCTGGTGCCGATGGACAGCGTTTGCTTGGCGCAGCTGGTCTTGCACGCGCCAGTCTGGCCAGAGCTGCCCGACGTGTACGGGTACGCGGACGCCAGGCACAGCCCCCTGGACGCGTAGTCGATGGCGGCCCACGGGAAGCCGCCGTTGCAGCCCTGGCTGCCGCCGTTCGTGGAGCAGCTGGCCACCTGTTGCTCGGACAGCTTGAGGAGCCTGCCCGTCTTGATGCAGTGCGCCGACTCGGACACACCGACGGCCGAGAACGCCCAGCACGACCCGCAGCTGCCTTGGTTTTGCACCGGGCTCACGCACCCAGACGACGTCCAGTCCTTGGTCGCCTGCACCGACACAGCCTCTTCGTCCGACGACGTCTCCACAATCTCACCGCGCAGGAGCGACCCGCGCCGGAACGACACGGCCACGTACGCCTTGAACTCGGCGTTGCTCATCAGCGCAAACTGGTTGCGCCAGTTGAACGAGGCGTCGGGGTTGGCCAGCGCCGCTTCCTCGGCCGACAGCTTGGTGTCCAGGAGGCGCTGAAGCTCGTTCGTCGCCTTGTCCTCTTCGCTCATGATCGAGCTGGGTGCGGGGAGCAGGCCGTTCTGGCGGGCCACCTCGCCGAACTCGGCCTTCCACTCGGCCAGGTCTTGCTCCAGGGACATGCGCTCGTCCGCGGACATCGACATCACGGACTGCTGGACGGCCGCGGCGGTGGCGGCAACACCAGACAGGGCAAACACAGCTCGCATGCTTGGAGGAGGCAAATGGGAAAATGGCGTCGATCGCTGCGCCGTCCAGCAAACACTTTTCGCCGCATGGACCTACCTCGGACACAGCATTATCAGGTCTTGGGGCTGTCCAGCAATGGGCGGAAGGGGGGGGACGGGCGCTGGATTCAACCCCGCGTGGGGGTTTGAGAACATGGTGTACTCATGGGTGGACGAGCGTTGGCATGTAACTACGTGGCATGCCCCCCAGCATTCTTCGAGCTTGAGCTGGTGCAGAGTGCGGCAAGACCGTTCGACAAACGCACCGTCCGTTGTCGTGGATGCGACTCCCTGTGGCGCCTGTCGACGCGATGTGCGAGTGTGCTTTGCACAGCCGTCCAAACATCGCCCGACTTGTTTTGCACTCGGCCGTATCATGTCGGCACATTTCCCTCGTCGTCGCGTTCCATTCTGCGTCCTGTTGAGTCGACCATCGCGGCGCAAGGTCAGCGTGGTGGTCGAATCGAGACACCGACTCCTGTGCTGCATCCAACGCCCTACCAGTGTGCCCGGCGCATCCCCGTATGTGCTCCAGAACGAGCTCTGATAAGCAACATGAGATTCGCCAAAAACGCACTCGTGGCACAAGGACGAGCCGCTCTGTGGCGGCAACTCGTGCAACATGCAACGACGACGTCGGCCTCCACGGCGGACGTTTGGTGGCGACGGCGCTGGAGAAGGCGGCAATCGTTGCGGGCGGCAAGGGGCCGTCGACGGCTTTGCATCGGACGGACGCCATGGACGATAGTCGGTTTCGTCGTCTGAGTAGAGTCGGTTTCATACACTAATCGACGAACTTTTCACACAAAGCATGGCTTTGTTCACCTTTCTTCTCTGTGTCGATATACTCCAACGTAGCAACGACATGCCCCACCTCCATGTAGCTGCTACGGCGTCCGAGCGGGGGGGAGGGGGTTG
>NW_008580149.1:2459117-2460541 GCF_000520115.1 Aphanomyces invadans
CTTCGTCAGTCGTCGTCGTTCATTCCACGTCTCGTCAACATGACACAATATCTGTGACGTAAAGTTTTCACTGCAGTCTCCGATCGAGTCTCCTTAGGACCTCTCGTTTTGTGGGGGGACGTCCTCTGTAGATCGTCCCAAGGGCAACGAACCAGATGCGCGGACATCGAACTCAGCCGACGACGGGAGCCTCGTTCGTGTACACAATCGAATGCAGCGGACCCTCAGGTCAGACTGGCGTTGTTTGGTGCACTGCATTCCGTTGTACGCGCCGACTAAACCACCTGCTCAACGCTTCGATACACTGCGAGAACTTGCAGTGGCCGACTGCTCTCGTTCACCGCTACGCCCCGCGGCGCGTCAGGATTTATATTTCGCGGGTCGCGTGTCTTATTTGATTGGTCCAAAGGATTTTGTTGCATTTTTCGGATTGGCTAGAATTCTGCTGGAGTTCGTTCCAATTGGTCAACATAACTGGTGTCCCCGACGACGCCGCCGTTGTTCACTTGTGAGAATCATGGACGCGCTGAGAGCGTGCGACGAGTTCAAGGCGAAGGCGACGGCATGCTACGGCGCCTGGTTCGACCGGCTGCTGGCGGGACGCTTTGAGCAAGCTGACTGTGTGCAGGAGTCAGACGACTACAAACAATGCATCCTCGACGCCATCGAGCGCAACAAGGACCAAGCCAAGCCGACACGTCCGCCGACGTCGCGGCCGCCACCAACCGCGCCAGCTCCGTAGAGATCTTTAACACGTATATCCCAACCATCGATAGACTGGCATTGTTCGCAAGCGTGGGGAGAGGGACTGTGCTTACGGTCCGAGGCACTTGAGTTGGTCCAAGATGAAGCTCAGATCCACCGCTTTCTCCTTGAGGTAATGGTACCGGTCGCTCGCGCTAAAGTGGCCAGCATCCAGATCCATCTTGAGCAGCACTTGGTTGTCGTCAGTCTTCATGTCTCGCAATTTGGCCACCTGCGCGCCATCCACGTAGCTGAGCAACTTTAACTCGAGACTGAGCAATGTACCCATTTCGTCGGCTCCCAGTACGCCACACGCGGGTCAAAGAGGCCACCCGTCACGAGCATGTTCGGGTACGCTTGGGCTTTCACGTTTTCGTACCTAGGTGAAGGCCGTCAGAAGAAACACAGCCATGTGCCATCGTCGTACGGCGAGTACTGGAGCATGTAGGCAAAGAACTGGAGCTCGTTCGGGTTGCCCCACTCGGCCCACTCGCCCGTCGTGAGCGGAATCGTGGCGTCCGACATACTGTTCATCACATCGACAAAGGGGACGCCCGCCACGGCCTAGGCAGATCCACGTCACAAAAGGTTTCGATGCATGCTGTCTCTCGCACCGCCGTGAACAGGTCGGGCCGTCGGTTCAACACGGCGCCCATGAGCAGCCCGCCGGCGCTGCGGCC
>NW_008580149.1:2461449-2483090 GCF_000520115.1 Aphanomyces invadans
TGCGCGAGTCGTCGCGGACGTAGTAGTACGGATCTTCGAGGTACACGATCGGCTCCATGGGCTGCTCGCCGCGGTTCTCGCCCGGAACTTTGCCGAACGGCACCATCTTGGGGCGCTTGGGCAACACCGGCGGCACAAGACGGGGGGCAGCGGATGCGGACGCGATGGCACGGCGGCGGATGTAGTTCATGGCGATCGATGCCAAGCCAACGGTCACGCCGACCGTCATGCCGGACGCTGTCGACGACGGCACCTTCATCTTTTCACGACAATCGGCAGTACCTCCATTGAAAAGCAGTGCACGTCGACAAGCTGCAGTATCCAATCAAAACGCGCATACCCGATTGTATTCGCCGCATTTTAGCCAATCAAACCCACTTCTCTCCACAGAGACAGCTGCAATGAATTGCATCAACGCGGACCCCTCGCGGCAGCGGCGGTAAGTCGGCCGGAGAACTCTGTGGATGATATGGCAGAGTGATATGCACTACTCACGCATGCCTTGTAACTTCTAAGACGAATTGCATGGTGTGAAGATGCGATGTCGGCGTACAAAAATGGCTATGTGCGCAAGCGGCGCTTGTCCCGCGGACGTAATCTCGGGAGTTTGTACATCCCTGCCTCCCCCCTTCCCGCATGCCCTGAACCTCAACGAACTGCGTGTCGTTGGGTGTGTGTCGCGTGCCAGTGGTCTCCGTCGTTCCCATCATCACAGTCAGCACCCTCGCCCGCTCGTCCGGTCCACGACAAAGCCAATGTCCTCGGAAGCGTACAAATACGAATTCGCCGACTTTTCTGGGACATCACGGCACCCGTCGAGAAATCGGCCGTTTAGTTCACGCAGATCTCGGCGGCCACAGCACTCCATTCATTCTCCATCGAGGACTCATCCAGCACATCCATCGGTCGCTGTCGAGGTGGCAATCGTCTCTTACTGGAGGAGGTGGTGTTGGTCGAGCAAAAATGCGAGCTCGACCGCCTTCTCCTTGAGGAAATGGTACCGGTCGCTCGCGCTAAAGTGGCCCGCATCCAGATCCATCTTGAGCAGTACTTGGTTGTCGTCCGTCTTCATGTCACGCAGGCGCGCCACCTACTCACCGCCCATGACCGTCCCCTTTCTCGTCGAGGCATCGTCTCTGTGTATACCCATTTCGTCGGCTCCCAGTACGGCACACGCGGGTCAAAGAGGCCACCCGTCACAAGCATGTTCGGGTACGCTTGAGCTTTCACGTTTTCGTACCTGCGGCACCCGCACCATCGTGAGCCCCTCGTCCCAGCCATCCATTTCCAACGATCGACGATACGTACGGCGAGTACTGGAGCATGTAGGCAAAGAACTGGAGCTCGTTCGGGTTGCCCCACTCGGCCCACTCGCCCGTCGTGAGCGGAATCGTGGCGTCGCTGATCGTGTTCATCACATCGACAAAGGGGACGCCGGCAATCGCCTACGCAGATCCACGTCACCAAGGTTTCGATGCATGCTGTCTCTCGCACCGCCGTGAACAGGTCGGGCCGTCGGTTCAACACGGCGCCCATGAGCAGCCCGCCGGCGCTGCGGCCTTCGCACGTCATCTGCGCTGGCGTCGTCATCTTCGACGCCACCAAGTGTTCGGCGCACGCAATGAAGTCGGTGAACGTGTTCATCTTGGTCAAATACTTGGCCGATTCGTACCTACGTCAAGCCACCATCCCGTGTCGTCGTGTGCTTCCAAGGACATGGCGTACCACGTGCGGCCATTCTCGCCGCCGCCGCGAATGTGCGCAATCGCGTAAATGACGCCGCGGTCCAAGAGCGGCAAGATCGTCGTGCGAAAGTTGGGCTCTGCCGAGCAACCATCAGCGTCGTCCGATCCGTTCGACAACGTCTTCGTACCAATCGACGCTTCGTACGATCCGTAGCCGTACAAGTGAAGCGCCTGCGGGACGCCGGTCGGCGTTTTGTGGTCTTTGCGGTAGATGATGCTGATCGGGATCGCCGTGCCGTCGGTCGCGGTTGCTTCGATGCGTTCGCAATCGTACAGCGTCCTGCCGCCACGTCACGATCCATCTCGTTTTCGACGAAGCGGTCGATGTACCGGTCATAGTGCGGCACTGGCGTTTCCTTGAGCACGGCGGTCTGCTTTGTCGCAACATTGTACTCGACCGTTTGCACCGGCGTCGTGAGCGAGCTGTACGTGAATCGATACGCCATCGCGTCGTACTCGGCGTTGGTGGCGACCCCAAGCGAGTACATGGGCTCGGGCATCGCGAGCTGCGTTTTGTGCCACCCGTCGTCGTTGCCTAGGCACACACGCGCGCGCGCGACGCGATCAAGTCGAGCCGTGTGCGATTCACGTACGGCCGCAAATCCATCGTTGCGTGAGGCCATGCTGACGCCCCCCCAGCACGAAGAACGTCTTGAACGGAATCACGAACGCTACTTTCACATTCGAGTCGTACGGGAATACCAACGTCCAGGCGGCGGCGGCGGCGGCGGACGCCGTGCCGATCACCGCGTCCACCGGCACCGACATGAGCTTAAAGTTGACGTCGCCGTCCCGGTTTGTCGTGATTAAAAAGTGCTTGTCCCAGTGCTGCAGCGTGTACTTGACACCCTACGACGAATATCGTCAGCTCTACGCGCCGAAAAACAACGCGGGAATCGACCGGCCACCAGCCGCATGCCCACAGCGCATGCACGTCTCTGCAAACGGCGTCGCACCTGTACACGTGGCGCGACGACAGTCAACGTCGCGGCCGGGTCGCGCAAATCCAGCACGCGGATCTCGCTCGTAACCTTGGACATGGATGCAATCGCAAAGAAGCGGCCGGAAGTCGTCTTGTACGCACCAACGCTGAACATTTCGTCGACTTCGGTGAAGAGCGCCATGTCCGACGCTTGGGGCGTCCCGAGGGTGTGCTTCCACACCTTGTGGCTGCGGTGGGCGCCGTCCTGCGTCACGTAGAACAGCGTCGACGCGTCCGCGCCCCACACGATCGACCCATCGCATCCTTGGATGATCTTGGTCACGGCGCTCGTGGTTAGGTCCTACGAAGGCGACGTGTCATGTGGGTTGATGCCGTGAGTAGACGGGCAATGCAACATGCCTTGATGTAGATGTCGTACGTTTCGTACGCAGTAAAGTCTACCGAGTACGCAAGAAACTTGTGGTCCGGACTCGGCTCGACGGAATCCAGGTCGCAATGGGCCTGGCCTTCGGCGAGTTGATTCACGTCCAGCAAGATCTCCTCCGCGCCGTTCGCGTCATGGCGAGGCTTGCGGCAATGGATGCGGTATGCCTTCCCTTCCTCCGTCCGCGTGTAGTACAAATAGTCGCCGTGCGGATACGGCACCATTTGGTCCGTTTCTTGGACGTGGCCGAGCAGTTCTTTGTACAAGTCGTCCTGCGGCTTCTCGAGGTGGCTCAGCGCCGCCTTCGTGTACGCGTTTTCAGCGCGCAAGTGGTCCAAGATCTCCTCGTTCGTGCGCGAGTCGTCGCGGACGTAGTAGTACGGATCTTCGAGGTACACGATCGGCTCCATGGGCTGCTCGCCTCGGTTCTCACCCGGAACTTTGCCGAACGGTACCATCTTGGGGCGCTTGGGCAGTACAGGTGGGGTCAGCGTCACCGTCGACGTGAGCGCGCGGCGGCGAATGTAGTTGATCGCAAGGGATGCAAAGCCCACCGTGAGACCGAGTCCGACGCCCGAGTTGGCTTGCATGATGAATCCAGTGGCTTGAATCGAGAAATGGTGTCGTGATGCTGTTTTTTGCCACACGTGGATGAAAAAAGGGTGAGAAATATTTCCAATAAATCAGGAAAATGGAATTATCTTGATAATGTGATGGGTGGGAGAAATTGTGTGAGCCAGGGCGCTTCCGCCCGATCCAACGCCGCGGCCAGCACGACGACATGGGCTCGAAGGAACGCGGGACCTTTCGGTCGGCTGCTGTCTCCGCTGGTGTTTCTTCGAGTGTGAGGGGAGGACGGAGCCAATGCTGCGCCGTCGGTCTCGTCACGGCGACAACAGTACCACCACGCTATGGGAATCGTTGCAGTGAACCATCCCACCGGACAGCCATCGAGATGGCTTCGTACGAGTTCGTTCATCGCATTTTTTCGCTGCCAAACGCAGTGACCGCACGAGCAAACTCGAGTCTTGAGCCACTCGACACAATACTCGAGCGAACGCCACCGCAACGGTCCAGAGATTCGCCAGCCAGTGCGGCGATAGCCGACACGTGTGAGCGACGTGGCCGTACTGGTGACTCTGCGTTGCAAGTGGTTCAGCAGCGATTATTTCCCCAACGTGCGATTCAACGTAAAATCGTTGAGTGATGCCAAAGCGATATCGTGGTGACTAATTTCCATGTCCACCACGGTGCTCCGCTCCCTGCTTTTATCACGACCGCCAGACACAACCGAGGTCTGGTAGACGGTTGTGCGACTCTGCTCGCGACGTCGGGTGGCGTGTGCGGCGCAACAGAACACGGCAGCGACGCACGAATTCCGCCATCCCAACCGAATTGGGCAATCTCGTTCGAGTGGAGATCCATGTCTCTCTCGTAGCGACCGTCAGCAGCATGGGTCGATCGGGCGGGCATAACGCCATGGGGCTCCAAGCACGCCCGTTTTCCATACAGCGACTGCGAGAGCCGCCTACGCAGCGAACGAAAATTCCGTTATGGAGCTATGCAGCTTGGACGACAACATGGTGATGGGACAGCATGGGGTCCTGCTGGGGGTTTGACCAGTCGAGGGCCGCCTGGACCAGCGTTTCCATGTCTTGGGGCAATTTCGGTTTAGTTGTGTCGGGCAGAGACGTTCCCGAGTCGACTCGGAATGGGTCCCGCCTTGCAAACGATCGATGGAGCCTTGGAACGGGGTCCTTTTGAAAGAGCGGCAGGGCCAACAGCGACTCGATGGATGCCGTGTGCTGAAATGGTTGAAAGATCGCGTTGAAGACGTCGCGGACCTGCAGTTCGTGAGCCGCGCGGAACGACATGGTCGGCGCACGTACCACGTCGGTGGGCGGCTGATACGACCCGAATGATACGGTGCCGTTCGGGTTGAGGCGGCTCGGCGACCACTCGACGCCAAAGACCATCTCAAAGAAGAGCTGACCAAACAGCTTGACGGGCGTCTCCACTTGCGTCGTCGGCGGGCTTCGCTGGAAAAACACTGCTTCGTAGCCACTCAACGTCGCCTGGTCGCCGTGGAGGAGGACGTTCCCACTGTGGAGTTGATGATACGGCAAACCCTAGCCAGCCAGCCATGTCGGCACCGCACGACCACGCAGGTTGCCCATGCGTACCGCGTGCTGCAGCTCTTGCATGCCGAGCAGAATGTCGCGGCCATATCGGGCCAGCGTCGAGTGGCCAAGCGGCGTGCCGCACCCGTGGCGCTTATACTTCAGGTGGTACGGAATCTACCACGATGAGTGAGCTCCATGGATTGTTGTGAGCGGGTCCATGTACCTGGACCATGGCCGTCTTGCATCGGTGGTAAATGTAATCTTTCAGCGATCCCTGCGGCACGTACGGCGTCACGACGAGAATTTTGTTGGTCGGTGCCATGAGTTGGATGTCGAGCACTGGCAGGACGTGTGGGCATGTGTCATGCACGTAGTGAAAGTAAGCGCGGAGCACGGGCACGTCCTTGTCCTGGAGCGCCGTCGTGGGAAATATCGAGCACAGTAGCTGCGTGAACCGACCGCGATCGCCCATGAGGCCGAATCTGGCGCTTGTGAGATGGGACAGCGATGCGCGCCCGAGGAGGTACATGCGCTTCGATCGGTCCTTGCCCATGTACAGGGCTGGTTTGTCGAGCCACAAGTATTCGCTATAGGGAGTGATGAGCGCCGACATGTCCAACGTGGAGGGCTCGTACTCGGAGCGCTCGCAAAAGTCTCTGACAAATTCCTTGTCCCGATTCGCTTCGTCGAATTCGTCCTATGGTGCAATGGTCAATTCGCCGACCGTCCACGGCAGCACACATACGTCTTCGCTGCACATACTCCGGAGCTCTTCCGGGATCGGCGACAGGTACAGCGACGTGGACGACGACGACATGGGCAACGTTGCCGACGTCAACGATGACGGCCAGTCGAGACTTGCGCGCTGCAAGAGGTGGCTCGATTCGTGCATGCCACCTCGAGCGGACATAATGATTGCGCTCCGCCGCCGTTTGTCCTGGCGAAGCTTGAAGCACCAGTACGAGATGAACCCAAGCATCAGCAGGCCCAAGCACCCACACACGGCCATCGTGATCGCATACCACACATTCATCCCTTGCATCCCGTGTAAACGGCGCACGACCATGGACAACGTTGGCGGCGAATTGCGCACTGCCTCCCCGACGAATCACCTGGTTACGTATCCGGATACCCTACGTAGATCCAGGACGTGGAAAAGCTCCCGATTAAGGGAATTCAGGTACTCGACCTTGGCGCTCGACAAAGCCGCGGGCGGCGGGCCGACGCTGCCCGGCACGAGAGCTGCTCTGGCCTTGCCGCCAACGCAGCATGCAGTCGCTGCATGGGGCCAAAGCCCTCTCGCAGGGAAGGTGCCGTATGGACGCGCCGAAGTTCACCAAGCAACACACACCAGTACTCTGTATTTCCCGGTGGCCACTGCGTCTGCGAAGTTGCGCCGCCGCGGCCAACCAAACGTCGCCCATCGCGCAATACGCACCATGTCGCATCTCATTGTCGATGGCCAGCACGCCCATCTCCCGCGGAAGATGGCGTCGGTTGCGCTGTACCGACGGCCAGCGACTACTGTACGTACATGCTAAGTTCAAATCCTCGCGATAGGGAAAGGACCTGCTCCCCCGACGCGCGCTATCCCGTTTTCGCTGGCCCAAAGTGGTGACGCCGTCCAACTTGCCACCACGCGCATCTGAGCCAGGGCGGATGCACGGAGGTTCAAATCCGGATACGTATCCGGTATGACGTGGCAGCACAGTTTCCGTGGTCATTCGAACCCCCGTCCGATCCTTGGACAAGGTCGCAGCACTCGGCGGGGCGCAGTGCATGGCGACCTGTGGCCGGCTCGTCAAGAGGCTTGTCCCCTCGACAGATGCCGTGCGTTGCCGAGGCAGTTGCTGCTGGAGCCACCCCCGAGTGCAGCACTTGTCGCGATGGGGGGAGGTAGATTTCGGTTGATGAGGATATTATCCGGACGATGTGGAGGATCCATTTGAACGAGGATGGCGGAACCGCACACCAAGACGGCGGGCGTCCCGTTGCAGTATGCAAATGCTGGTGCGTCGACGGGGCCGATCCATCCGACGGAAGAGGCTGTGGCTGCGTTCAAGGACATCAAGATGAAGCGCAAGTTCCGCTTTGTCTTTTACCGCATTGACGGGGCGCAGATTGTGGTGGACAAGGCGGGGCCGCCGACTGGCACCCACGTGGACCTGATGGCCGCGCTGCCGCACTCGGACTGTCGCTATGTCATCTACGATCATGACATTCTACTTCCCGATGGACGACGCAGCTCCAAACTGTACTTTCTCTTTTGGGCGCCCCCCGCCGCGCCGCCCAACAGTAAGATGGCGTACTCCCACGGCAAGACTGCCTTTCGCGCCCATTGCGACGGCTGCCTCGACATCAACGCAAGCGAGATCGTGGACGTTCAATCTGCGCTTGGTCTTGCCACCGATGACGATGACGACGACGAGTTCTAGCCCATTTATGACATGTCTCGACTCTTTGCTCGATTTTCTCATCCGTGCGCCATGGCATCGCTTGGGGACAAATTACTCAGCAGAGGTGAAAACGTCCATTATGAAATGCCAACGTTAAAGTTCGTTGCGCTGCTCACTCTGACACCGACGTGAGTCTGTTCAAAGGGGTCGTCGGCTTTGCCATCGACTGCAGCAGCATTTTCTCCCGTAAGGCGCAGAAGAGTGTGGCTACCAGTGGCGCCTCTTGGTGCGGGCAAAAGTCCAAGCTGGCGGCCTCAACTTGACCGCGTTCGTCGCGACTGACGCCACCGACACACAAATATTTCGTTCAAATTTACGTCTTCCTTTGTTACAAGGGGACCATCAGCGTTTCACTGGTGGGCCAGGCGTCGCTGATGGCGGAGTGGCTGCGGGAGTGGACGGGGCGGAGGAGGCCGCGGCGGCGAGCAACTTTTGCCGCTTTCGCTCGCGCTCTCGCTCACGTTTCCTGGCACGTTGGAGGTCGGCCTTGCGCGCGCGCTCGCTCTCCGCCTCCACCTGTTCGCGGGCGACTCGCTCCGACTCCAAGACCGATTCCATCTCGCGCTTGCGCTGGTCTTGTACCGCCTTGTCCACCGCGCGGACGTGTTTGGTATGGAGGAGCTTTGTGTAGTCGCGGACGAGTTGCTTGAGCACGGCCATGCCAGGCCCTCGTTTGCTACCAACGACTTGATGCATCGACCTCACACGACGACCGCGCCACGCACCTCACGAGCATCGCGTGCACTTGGGTCAGTTTTTCGCCGGCATATCCGTCCAACGGTTTGACCCAGTCGATGATGCCCGTCAATTGCGTGCACATGCCGCTGTACACAGCGTCGTCCTGAGTGGCTTGGTACGTCGTTGCGTGCCGCAGCAGCGCTTGGATTTCCTTGACCAGTCGAATCCCCCGTTGCACGCGAAAACGATCCGTCGGAGGCAATGCATTCGTGGCGGCTTTGGCCGCCGCCTTGTCGTTGCTCGCGAGGTCGTTCATAAACTGGCCCTACACTTCCCCGAGTCTGTCATGAGCAGTCGCCGCCACGCGTGGTCAATATGGCATTGGACCTGGTTCGCGTACACCGCCGTGGTCTCAACGATCGGCAAGACGTGGAACCCGCCGCTTTTGGACACGGCGACGGCGCGATGGTCCATGGGAAGGCTGCACACGCCACAGAGCATCGCGACTGCTTCCGGCCACGAGTCCCGAGTGGGGGGACGGCGCGCAATCGCTGCAGCGGCGGCTCGCCCTTCAGCGATCAAGGACGACGGGGTGGGGGGTTTCGACAAGCGCGTCGACTTGACTTTCTTCTTGGACGGGCGGGACGCCGCGACGACCACCGGCTTGGTTTGGCAGCTCCAGTGCTGCATATGCGGTCGGTGCGAGTTGGTGCAGTAAAAGCCATGGTCCAAATGCGTCAGGGGCTCTTCGCACACAGCACAGTAGTCGAACGGATCGTCGGCATGCCGGCCAAACGTCGCATGCAGCTTTTCGATCCACGCCCCGCTACAACAGTCGAAACAGTTGGAGTCTGCAAGAAACTGTCGGACAAACAAAAAAAAGTGTCAAAACTCGTTTTTCGCGGAGAAAACGTCTCGACCAGATGGTAAGATTCCGTCGAAAAGGCATCAAATAGACAGAAAATCGGCAAAAAAGGCAAGAGTGAGACACAAATAAACGACATACCCCAGCAGATCGTGCAGCTGAATCGTGGTGGACGGGTACGTTTTGTAGATTTGTGGCAAGTGGTCGACCAAGATCTGGAGCAGCTGGAGGGATGGCATAGATGCCATGGATTGCTCAGCATACTTTACCAGCCACTTGCCGAGGGCGGCAAGTTGCTCGTCGGGGTCGGGCGTGGATGTGGGCAATTTCTCAATCGCCCGAGCAATTTTCACGTCCGAAATCAAGTCCGACGCGACAAGTTTCGTCACCACGTCGTCCAAGCAAAACTCTTGCGTGGCGTGGCGAGGACAGTACCCGTGGAACGCGGCGCGGTGGCCATCCTCGATCTCAACTTGAAGGAACCCTCCTCCTATGGCAACACAGTGTGAGCGCTGTTCACGAAATATCGCGTGCACCGAGATGGCGCTGCGGCTCGTCCCGGTGGCAATGGATCGTGTTGGCATCTCCAAATCGAGCGCAAATTGCATGAAACCTAGTCGCCCCTGCGATGAGAAACCAAGGCAGCGCGGCCCGAAAAAAAGGATCAAAAGAAACGGGTTTGTTGGAAAAAATGCAAGCAACCGATGCAGAAATTTGCTCGAAACGCGAGAATTCCGCAAGAAAAATTCAATCAAATCCGTCGACGTGGCGACAAAACCACAAGCAAGACGCGCAAGTCGCACCAAGCATTGCACTGGTTCCAGTGGCACTGAATGAGGTAACCTTCGTTGCGGTGGCATATCATGCATGTTCGCTGGCGGTTGTTCATGGGGGGGTGCACCATTTGAAGCGGCTCCATGACGTGCATATTCGGAACGACGATGTCATGGTCCCACCAAACGCACAGCACGTGGACCCATTCGGGCAACGTCGTGACCCTAAGGCACAAGTCTGAATTGAGACAAACGGACTGGGGGAAGATCCTGACCGTTGAATGCGTCGCAGTGGCTTCATTGCGCCACCGTAGCGATGACAAATGGCACAGATCATGGACGACGGGCTTTGATTCGTCACGAGGAGTGCAGTGCATCGTTGGCAGTTCCAGTTGCCTTTGGGAACGATCGGCACGCCGTAGCAACTTTGATGCACGGGGATGCCACACATATCACAGTACACGATGAGGTCCCCCGGCGTGCTTTCCCCGCCGTTGCATACACTACACCATCCTTCACTGATGCACAAGTCCTCGTCCGGCACACACACGCGTTTTAGATTCGCGCTGTGTCCATGAGGCATATCGTCACTCGCGATTGCATGGTCCACAATATCGTCCACGATCGCGGCCACGACTGGGTTCTGCTGGCGGTTTGGGCGCATGAGGCGCTTGCGAGGGATTGACGTCTCCCTGAATAGCGACAGACGCTTCTCCGGGGGCACCATCGGCGACGTTGTCGCGTCCTCTGGACGGTTGCCATTCTCTTCCTCCATGCCTGTTCTTGGTTTGATCGTATCCGGATAATTATCCGGTAAACCACCCAGCGAGCATGGGGTGATCCGCCGCCACTCGGCGGCGCCAAGACCGCAGCGCGGGAATGGACCGGAGCGACTGCAGCTCGGCTCGGATCGCTATTCATTCGTATTCGTCTGGACGCTGTCAACGTGCTTATCCCAACGGGACGTTTGGTACGATGACCACGTGTTGCATTCCTCCCATGATGAGGCGTTTGCTCCACGAGCTCGCGCACATCCCTCCATGGATCGAGACGGCAACGCTTTCTCGTTAGGGGGAGCAACAAGACTGGCTAAAGATGAGGAATGCAGGGGGGAAGCGCATAGATGGCATGTCCTCGATGCATGTCGATTCAGACGGTCGTCGTTCAGCGCCATGTCCTATTCCTTCCCCGCCGGCATGTCCTTGCGGTCTTCGACGACGAGCGCCCCATGCTTCTTGGTCAGTTTCTCCGTCAGCATTTCTCGGAATTCGGCCATCACGGTGTTTTCTCGTTGCTGTTTTTCTTCAATGCTGATCAGCGCCAGCGCGCGCTTCTCCTCGGCCGAATACACTTGGTTTTCCTTTCGAATACGAATGGCATTCATCCGCTGGTGGCGCGATCCGCTCATGACATATCTATACCAAACACCGTCAAAAGATGTCCAGGTCGACGAGCACAGCAAGGCACGCAGGCAAACATGCACCAGATATATCGCATGGAACCACCACGCTGGGCTCACACGTTTCCACCAGTACCACCGCCGCACAAGGGCTGGCATCATGCCGCTGCCCCAGCCACCGGGACTACCCTCGCCGTACAATTCCAAGCGTCGTACCCTGCGTTTTCGAGCTGTTCGATTTCTTGCCCACTCCACCCAACTTCCCCACGTCGAGGGATTCGCATGTTTTTCTGGACAAACTGAGCAATGGCGGCGCCTTCGCCGGGCAGGAGGTCCCGCCCGTACGTCACGGAAGACGTGGCCGATGCGGCGGTGTCGGGGAGGGGCATGGGTCCCACGATCTCGTCGTTGTCGTCGTCGCGAGCGGGTTTCGAGCCCTGCACAGCAGCGCGGAAGCGCGCCAGTTCTTCGGCAGACTGCTCGACTGCGGGAACTGGGGAAGCCGGTGCCTTTGCTTCGGGCTCTGAGTCGCTGGAACTGCTGCTACTGCTGCTGCTGCTGCTACTTGTACTTGGGCTCCGCCGTCGCTTCTTGGCCTTGGACGACGTTTTGGACGACTTGTGCTTGCTACGACGACTTCTTCGGCGGCGACGGCGGCGCTCTTCCTCGGACGAAGAAGATGAGGACGATGATGATGGAGCTGGGGATGGAGTGCGTGGTCGAGCAGCAGACTTAGATTTCTTCTTTGCGACGACGGGTTCCGGTGACGGCGGGGACGGAAATGTTGCCCAGAGATTATACTTGATCGCTTGGCGCTCGGCAATGCGCATCGCGTAGTAGCCGTTGTCGTCTTCGCTGGAGGTTGCAGGAGGCCGGCGTGGGGCGTATGACGACGGCTGAGATGTGGTTGTAGAGCTTCGTCGATCCCGATCCCGACCGAAGTCGTCGCGGAGATGAGACCCGTACTTGTTATCAGGACTGCGACTACGCCGGCGATATGCATCTCGCCGAGACGGCGGTGTTCGGCTTCGTCGGCGGCGATCTGGACTTCTGCTTCGCCAGCCATGGCGAGTGTGAGGCGAGCGACTACGGCGTCGGCTCATGTTTGAGTGTACAGGGGATCTGTGTGGGTGGTTCGTGCTGGAATTTCTTTTTGGTTTTAAAATACGAACGAAATAAAAATATGTATCATTGCAACCCGACAACTCCCGTTTGCTTTTGGTGGAAGCAATAATTTTGTTCAAATGTCGGGCGAAATTGCTTTAAAATTCTTGGAATTCAATTATAATGTCCACTTTACAGCATCTTTGCTCCATGTATTCACTCGTATATACAAATATCTAGTTGAGTATTGCTTGGAAGAGGCAACAAAGCTGTAAACCCCATTGTTGAGAGCATTCTCAACATGATCGCAACAGTTGGGAGCGGCGCGGGCGGCGCCGCCGCCCCTGGGTTCCAATACAAGCATCTGCAAGCGAATGAAAGCATTCAAGCGTTCCTACGTTCATTCCTCCATGAAAAGCATCGATGGAACGAGCTCGTCGAAGCAACCCTCCTCTATGGCATCCACTGCATTTCCCAAAACTACTCTTTGCAGACGCTCAATGTCGATCAAGTCCAGCACATCACCCGTGTGTCCTGCGAGCAGCAGTTCTGTCTTCATGACTTTCTGGACTTAGGTACATTGCTTCGAAAACCACAGCACTACTTTGTCCATCAGCAGCGCTTGAAAGGACCGGCAACGTCTAGCGGGGTCGCCTTCAAGCCATCATCTGTCTGGCGCCATGGCACTTCCACTGTCGACGCAGTAAGTTCTGACGGGGACACCGAACAGCCAACACCACCGCCCACTCAAGAACTACACTCCATTCCATCGGCTCCTCCCGCGGCTCCCATTGTCCGTGAAAGTATGTCCTCGATCCTTCCATCTCAATCCCGATCCTCACGACGTGAACTTCTAGGCCACCGAGACATGGACGAGTGGACCCACGTGCTGGGAAAGCCCTGGGTCGATGCAGCATGGCAGGCGTTCGTTACCACGACTGGGTATCCTGTTCCGGCGGCCACTGCTTCCGACAGCACCGTGTCGGCCTCGTTCCGCGATCTCAGGGACTCGATCGTGGCCAAGGCTCCATCGACTGGAGTCGTCAACACCCACATCACATCCAACGAAGGGCACTTGTCGTTCCTCGACTACTTGCGTGGGTTTGTCGTGTATTGCGTTGCAACTCCGGTAGCACTGCCGCCCGCAGCTCCGCTGCCATCGTCGTTGCCACCTCCTTCTGCAGCGTCGAAACAATCATCGTCCCAGTCCCAACCTCGTCGCCAAGTGTCTACCACCAAAGAGAACGCCCCACCTTCACTTGCCGCAGCGCCGTCGACGCAGCCAATGTCGAAGATCAAGCACATGCTCGACAAACAGAAGCAGCACGTCCTCCGCGTGCGAAAGACCAACACCCAGCGCATGCACGAAGCGCTGGCCAAATCCCGCATCGCAGCGTACGAGCCGCCCGTTCGCCGGCCCGCGATTCCTCCGCCGCAGCCATCTCTGGCCACCACAGGCCCAGGTACACGATGTGACGTTGGCGGTGTTGATCAACTTGGACGGCTAGGAGCGAAAGCACTTGAAATTGCGCATGTTTTTGCCAGCAGTCCATTCATGCAGTCGTTGTCGGAGGGCCAGGCGGTCGACGTAGCTTCGAACGCGTCGCGGTACGATCCGACATTCGTCGAGTGGGCTCGGAGGCCTCCTTCGCCACACCCTTGCCTGCCATGGCCGTGCCGTCCTTTACACCCGTGGTGGTGGTAGGCACGGCAGCAACGGTGGTGACATCGCCCACCAACGATTGCTCCGAGCAGAATTGTATGGCCACCACAACGTGGACCCGTCAACGCTGCCAGCCACAGGATGTCTCACGCCATCAGGTACCATCTCGATGCATTTGGAATCGCGTCCACATCGTTGTCGACCAGATCGACGGCCATCGGGAACGGGGCTGCCATTGCGCCAACAACGTCCTTTTCATGGTGCGTGCACGTTGCTGAGGACCTTTTTTTTGCCGCGCACGTTGTGGCATGTGCTCATGGGAGCTTGCAGATTTCAAAGGTTGGCTGGGAGACTACGGCCCGTCCCACACCAAGACGGTGGTCCCAGCCGAGTGGACCGATCTTGACGATGAAGACACGGCGTGGCTGCGTGATGCCGCTGCTGCAACTCGGCGTCGCGGCGGGTATAGCTGGGACCTAGACAGGTGCGACGCCGATTTTCGATGGGAGCGCCTTAGGGACCGATAGGATTCAACTGGACGAGAAGAGATCGACAGCGGAGCCCGTCCAGCCCTTCCATGCAGATGGCAGCGATGATGTGGACGAGGAAGACGGGAAGGAAGCACGTCGTCTAGATGGAGGAGCGGACGCGCCGGATCCGGCGTTTGAGTGGCTCGTGCACGAAGGTAGCAGTGGACGCGTTGCGGAGCCACGCGACGACATCGAATCAAACTAAACGCCATAGAACGTGTTGGATTACGACGATGCAATGGACGTGAGGTTGGGAAAGCGATCTGGCGTCGCTTTGTAGTCGGCGGAGTGGGTCGCGCGGTGGCGCAGTTGAGCGCGCAACTCTTTGGCGTACATGTCGCCAATGCCGTTAGTCTGAATCTCGCGGTGGATAGTCAGATGCTCCTTCTCCCATCGAGGGGATGGCGCACACTTGGCGGCGCGGACGGCGGGCAGAAGGAGTTCTTGGAGCAACGTCGACGCTTCAAGATGCGCCGTGGGTGTTGGGGGGACGGTCGGGCGGTATGCGCGACTGAGGTTTACCCGGGGGGCTTGTTTTTGTCTACGAGTGTACAGGTTCGGTGGAAGGGACCAGTCATGACATGGACACTTACCGTGCTTCGTCTCGACGGATGGTTTCGACCCACGAAGCAACTTCTGAGGCGGGAACGTGATCCGCAACAATGTCCTCCATGGCGCGCGTGATGCGGTTGTTTGACGGCGGAGCGTTCATCCCGCCGAACATTTGCGACATCATGGGCATCATTTGGGACATCATTTGACTCAAGTCGGGCATCGCGGGAGCTGGGGGAGGTGCAGATCGGACAACTGCGCGAGGCTGGCGACGTGTCGCGACTGGCTGCGGCGGAGGCGCGGCCTCCGCCTTCATTTCGTTGATCATGTCGTCCATCATCTCATCGTCTGACGACAGCGACATGTCATCAAGGATGTCGTCGGGGTCCATAGTCGGCGGCGGCGGCACGGGAAATCGCGAACGGCACAATGTCCAAGTGGCCGTGAGAAAAAATCTGTCTATTTTGATATTTGCAAAAATCAGGAATTCATGAAAATTTCAGTCGTGATTCAATCGTCTGTGATGGGTATACTGTATCCAATGTTCAATTGGGGTGTATTTGACATTTATCCCTTAAATATTTTACTGTGAGAAGAAATATTTAGTCAAACATGGGGGTGATCTTCCGAGTGACGCATCGATGCTATGGTGAAGGTGAAGACCGCGAGGGTGGGGAGAGGCCCGAGGGGTTTGAGACTAAAACCAGGAGAAGTGGGCGTGATGACCGAGCAAGGAGAGCGCCGTCGCGATGTGACGTCGGTCAGTCCAAGCTGGGGTCGCGAAGCAGTCGTCGGACGCAGGCACTCCAGGAGACCAGGGACGAGGGCCTCACTACTGCAGGTACAAACGGCGGCGGTTTGACCTCAACACCGCGTTTTGTTGCGTTGAGTCCACAGGGTGTGCAAGACAACTGCCGCAAGCATGACCCAGAGCTTGCAGAGGGGCTCCTCCCTGTGCTGCCACCGCGGATGCTCGGTCACTTGGTCGAGATCCGATACTTTGGACCAACCTCCCAACGCCAAATTGTCGCCATGGGGCGGCGCGCCAAGTCCAGACACTGCACACGCAAACACGACACCAAAACATGATGCATGGTGTCTCCACCGCACTGCATCCACGCCTTGCATGATTGGAGGGAGACTGCAGGAAGACCATGAATAGTGTTTGAGTTGTGAGGGCTTGTCGTGGTGGTCGGAGTGCATGGGATGCTGCTTTACCAACGGCGGAGCATCGAAACTCACCCGCTGGACGAGTGATGAAGCCCACCGATGAAACGGGGACGGGGTCCCCTTGAACATGGGAGTGAACGGCAGACTGGCAGGTGGGCAGGTCCCATACCCGTGTAGCGTCTCAAGAAGTTGTCCAGTCGATCCAACGACGCCGGTTCGCGTCAGTTGTACACCGCGACAAAGTCCTCCATCCTTGCCTCAACGTCCCGTCGAGACGGCCACCGTCGCTGGTCTGGGGTTAGCATGTCATGTACCCCACACTCCGCATGGTGGTGGTATAAAAAACACCTTCTCTTTTAATAAATATTGAAGTTTGATTTTTAAATAAAAAGTAGTTTTTTGATAAAATATATTACGAATTAATTAATCAAACCATCCGCGATGACTGCGAAGCGCGATAGCCAGACTCATGTCGGCGTCAGAAAGAGTGGGTGGCGGTGAAGCCAGAATGAGGCGCGTGGAGGAGTTGCTCGAGGGTCGGTGGAGTCGGCCACAACGTTGGGATGGGCATACGACCGCAATGCAGCCAAATTGGTGGCAGCATCGGTAGCTCCAGCAATGTAGTTCGGGAGCGTCAAGCAGAACGTCCCAACGCTCTGGACGAACACGACGCCACATTTCTCTGTGCTGAGTACATCCATTGGCACTGCTCGGACACCGCTGCAGGAAAGCATGGCGGTCGATGGCCCGATTGAAAACGGCATGTGGAGCGCGTTTTCGAGCGCCACGGTCGCGTAGGATAGACGTGGGGGCGTCGGTCCGCGTTGGTGTGGGCGATGGCATCCACGGCCATGGCAAGAGAACATCTCGTCGAGACCTACCAGGTTCAGCCGCCTCGCTCCACTCTTTGGAACGGAGAACGATATGTTACACCACGTCAAACGAGCCGTCCTGTCGGATCTCCAAGCCTCGTGACTCACGAGTACGTCGACCGAACAGGCATGCATGTTGCTGCAACCTGCCGCGACGAGTGTGTTCGCCAACTCGACTTCACGGCCCCCTCCCCGACGTGTCCCCAGTCCCTAGCATAGATCGTGTGTGCAAGATGCCGTTGAATCGGCGGTCGCCGCGCCGCCGCCGGGTTTGGCTCAAAACGTCGAATTGTTCTCGCGATCGACATACATTCCGGAGATTCCATCATGGACGACATGGACAAGATTCGCATGGGACTGGCGGCGGATGTGGCGGTGATCGGCGGGGGTGTCGTCGGCGCGGCCGTGTTCCGCGAACTTGTTCTGCACGGGTACAAGGTGATTCTGTTGGAGAAGGATGCGAATGTCGTACACGGCGCGAGCTCTGGAAACTCTGGCATTGCGTGCACGGGGTACGATGCTCCGATCGGATCGATCGAGGTACACTGGGTGTCAACAGTTTTCATGTGCATCTTGTACATCACGCCATGCATAGAGACGATGCATCCGACGTGCGATGGAATTGAACCCGACGGTCTACCGCGAACTTGGCCTCCCCTCCGCGCCCGTGGGCAGTCTCGTGGTCGCATGGACACCCGACGACTTGGCTGTGCTCCCCCACATCGTTGCCGCAAACCACGGCATCGGTACAACCGACATACCCCACATATCAACGTATGCATGCGTCTCATTCCTTTCACAGGCGACACCCACGTGCGAGCGTTGTGTCCCCACGAGGTGTACGCGATGGAGCCGCACTTGGCGACAGGCGCGCTCGGGGCCGTATTCGTTCCTGGTGAAGTCGTCGTTGAGCCGTGGTTAATCCCTATCGCTTATCTCCATCACGGCTTGCGCAACGGCGGGACTCTTTGCACGCGGCACAAAGTCGTTGGCGGCGATTTCGACGAGGTGGTACAAATCTCGGGCCAAACGTCACCGTCGACGTAGGGTATCTGGACTTTGCAATGCGAGACCGACGCCGCACCTTCATCCTCGTCTCGAGCGACGACTGTACGTGCCCGCGTCGTGGTCAACTGCGCCGGGTTATACAGCGACATCGTCGAGCAGATTCACACGCCGGCCGTGCCATTTCACGTGCGGCCGTGGTGTCGTTGGGCCCGGTGCTGACGGATCACTGCATTAGATTCGACCGCGCAAAGGGCAATACATCGTGTTGGACGCGCCGCCCGGAATCGTGACGCGAGTTGTGCAGCCCGTGCCAACAGACCGCACGAAAGGGGTGTTTGTGTTTCGCAGCCTGTACGGCCACGTCGTCGTCGGCCCGACGGCGGAGGACCAAGATGCGCGCGACGACTTTTCCACGACCCCCGAGACCCTCGACATGCTCCGGGCAGCGGCCGCGAAGGTCGTGCCGGCGCTCGCGTCGTGTGCCGTGGTTGGCAGCTATGCAGGTACGTCGCAGCCACCCATGGCGCGTGAAGTGTGTGTTTACGAGGAATGGGATGGCCGAGAGCGCTTGGGAGATGGCGGCAGCGACATGAACGGCGTGTCGTTCCGACGGCTTGATCGAGTCGTTCGCATAGGTCTCCGCCCCGCGACAGAACACCGAGACTACCAGATCGAGATGGACGAGGCCCGGCAGTGGGTCACTGTTGGGGGCATCCGGTCGACAGGAGTCACTGCCTCGCTTGGCATCGCCGACTACGTTGCGTCCTTGATCGATGCGTCCCATCTGGGCCATGTCCACCGCGACACAGCACGTTGCCCGACGCCGTTTTCCCTCCCGCCAGACCTGGAGTGCCAAGGCACTTCCGACACGATGACCGTCACGCTGGACGGCGTCGTCCACAAAGTGTCGCATCCGCTGTCGCGGTGGGGTCTATCCAAGCGGTCCCAAACGATGACGCGCGCGTTGTAGACGTCGTTGGCTTGTCGACTTTGTCGCGGGCGTATGAACATGAACAATCGTTCGGTGGTCCTCGTGGCAGAATCGATGCCAAGTCCGTCGTCGTCAGGTCAGCGATGGCGTGTGTAGAGCACACATGCCAAGGGCGCTGAGGTTGTCATCGAGAACGTTCAGGCACGCGGCGGCGGCAGAAGTTGTTTCACACCAGCGAACGATCGATTCGATCGCGATGCGTGGTCCGCTCCGACTTCTAGCGTCCGATGCATCGAGGCGACGATCAAGTGCCTTCGCGCGGTCGGTCGTGGGGTGCCGGACGTCCATTCCGTGAGACGTCGCTGTCGTCTGGATCGTCAACGGACGCCACCCATGCGATTGCCGTCGCCTACTTGGTCG
The DNA here is from genome assembly GCF_000520115.1 of Aphanomyces invadans. Taxonomy (NCBI): domain Eukaryota; phylum Oomycota; class Saprolegniomycetes; order Saprolegniales; family Verrucalvaceae; genus Aphanomyces; species Aphanomyces invadans. Next base: position 2,481,106 of record NW_008580149.1, read on the forward strand.
GCGACGCAGCTTGGTCGGGGCTCGTCGACTGGCATGAGGTCGACCTGTTGGGAAGTGCCAACGATCCTTGGCGCGCAACAAACCCACACTCGTCACCGCGGCGTTCCTGAGTTCGTTCGCGGTGCTTGACCACCTCGTGGCACACGGTCGCGGTGTTCTGGTGGGCAGACCATGCTGCAGCATGATGGCAAGCCCGACGTCGTCCAGGCGCAGCACGAGACTGGCTGGACATGCGCTTGCCTGACGCACGCCATGGGCAAATCGGTTGGGGATTCCGCGGCAATAATGTGCTTGATGGCGCTTTTCGTCCAGACACAGTCGTCGTATCCTCAATACGGGATGGTGCTGGGCACCCTTCCTGTGCAACTGGGGCTGGGAGAACCTCGATCCAAGCGTCGAGGTCCGTCCATCCGAACTATGCACGAACGCCCTCGGCATGACGGCGGGGGCTTCGTGGCGCGACGTTTTTGAAAAAATGCTGCAACGACATCCCCCCCTTTCATCCAGACCGGCCTCCATCCCCTCTGACGTTTGCGCATGGGTTCAGGGCGTAAATAGCTTGTTGGATACGAAACATGACTTGAAAGCATTCGGTCCGTGTGCAAGTGTCCGAGTTGATGACACCAGTGCCGCCGCGTCGGTGGCCGTGGTCGTCCCCAAACGAAACAACAAGCGTCGGCTTGAGCCTGCGACGGTCGTCGGCACAGGTCCATCTCGCCCCGTCGTTCATGCGTCGGACGGGGAGACCGTCCGCGGCAAGCCCATGCGACCTGTCGGTTGCGCTGTGGGCGGTACAAGGCGAGGGAGATGATCCATCGCGAGATGGTTATGGCAGCAACGTCCCGACCAAGCAGCGCCACCCGAGGACCTTTGTGTGACAACTCCAACGGAACACCCACTGCAGACGCATCCGGTGGGGTTTATGGCGAACCCAATGGACGCACAAACCGAGGCAGCAGCGAAATCCAAACGCGTTGCACCGGCGACCGCCATGTCCGCGCCGTTGAACAGGAAGCGGCACGTAGTGTAGGCGGCGCGACACCCGCTGGGCCACTTTGCTTGGTGTGTTGCGATGGATTCGCATGTCAAGTTGGGGGGGGGGCGAAATGGAGAGGGGGTGGTGATGTCGCCTTGGGGGGTCGCTCCCTCTACGAGCGACGGAATGGTGGGCAGCTACATGCTCTCGCAGGGGGAAGTCAACGTCGCGGGTGGTGATGGGAGAGGTCGACTGGTGTGCCCGTGGGAATGGTCAAGGAACACGGTGGATGGATCGAGGCAAGCTATCGTCGCCGACGTCGTCGTGCTGCTGCACGAATCACGTTGGTGGATGCATTTTTGACACGGCATGCGATTTGGAGCACTCGCAGGCCATGCCATGCTGCAAGGCTCGCAGCATTCTGATCACGTGGGATCGACGCATCGCAAAAGATACACACGGCCGAGATATGAAAATTTGCGCACCAATGGCAACGTGTGCCGACATGGCGTGTCAAAGATCGTGCCATTCGAAAATAGCCGGCTTTCGATGAAGATCCGGTGCCTTCTCGCGGCTTGGGCTGCAGTCGCCTTGCCAGGACGGACCCTTGTCGGAGCTGCTCCACCGCTTGCAACACCGTCGCGCACACCGACTCCGGCACCCATTCCTGCACGAACTCCTGCACCTACATCTGCACCGACTCCTGCACCGACTCCTGCACCGACTCCTGCACGAACTCCTGCACCCACTCCTGCACCGACTCCTGCACCTACACCTGCACCTACATCTGCCCCAACTCCCGCTCCCACCCCTGCACCTACCCCTGCGCCGACTCCTGCACCTACTCCAGCTCCAACTCCAGCACTCACTCCAGCACCAACTCCTGCACCTACTCCTGCTCCAACTCCAGCACCTACTTCAGCACCTACCCCAGAACCAACCCCAGAACCCACTCAAGCACCTACTCCTGTTCCAACTCCAGAACCCACGCCCGCCCCAACACCAGAAC
>NW_008580149.1:2497533-2504179 GCF_000520115.1 Aphanomyces invadans
GTGTTCCAATGAAATGACATAGGCACTTGAATTCTAGTGTAACCGTTTTGATTCATGGGAAGGCGTTCCAAGGTCTTGTCATCGACGTGATTTGTTGAAATTGGATTGAGTTTGATCACCTCAGTCGACGTCGTGTGCCTCATCATGATGAAAATGTAGGTGCGGCTATAGTTTTGTTCCAGACTGTACTCGTAAAGGCCGAGTTCCGTGCCATATTTACAGGTCCCTCGTTGGAGGACTTCCCGAAGTCAAATTTGTAATTATAATACCGTCTTTAATCGAGTAGAATAAGCGTAGATCGTGTGACTTGGTTTTGTATCGATTTTACTGTACCAATATGTCAAAAGTTCTTCGGGTGTGAATATTAAAAATCTCGATTGGCTGAAAACAATTCCGTGCCACTTTATCCGACTTTTAGACCATCATTTATTCGAATATCCGGATTCCTAGATAACAAATACTTCACCACATCGTGTGCGCGTGGCCTCTCGCGACGAACGGGCTTGCTCGAATCTTCCAACGACATCGACTTGCGCTCTGACGCCTCACGACGACGTTCATCCAACGCCATCTTCGTTTTCGCTGCAACGACTCGTTTCTGTGCACTGGCTTTCTTCTTTTGCTTGATCATTTCTTCTTCCTTCTTCTTGGCTTCCTTGTCAGCCGCAATTTTGTCTGCAGTCATGAGCACCCACCATCAATCCAGTCGTCATCACCTTTTGGGGAACTGGCTCTATGAGTAAACGCTGAACCACAGCATCGTTGATGCACAAGTCACGGGCCGAGTCGATGTCTATTCCCAATTCCCGCAAATGCACGACCACCCGGGATTCAACGCGCACAGTTGCTTGGACGATCGTCATCGCCATCACGCCAGGCTTGTCTCCTACAATCTTGGACATCATAACATCACGAGACAGTGGACATATACCCGCCTTCTCAAACCGACTGACGATGTATGTCGTGGTGAGGCATTTGGCCAGCGCATTAGAGGCCACAGCAACCATGTCACTTGTTGCCGCAAAGCGTGAATGCATGACGCGGAAGTAGGCCAACTCGACGTCCAGTAATCGTTTGAATTGGGAAAAGACAGCGACGTCCAGTGGCGGATGGCAGGGTTACAAATGAATGCCCTTTGACCGAGCATACTCAATCGTCCTGGATGACCAATGGCTCCGTATCCATCCATCAACACCAGTACTGGTCGCTTGGGCCCAATTTGTTTGACAAACCACTCGAGTATTGGATATACAGCGTCGTCGACAGAAAGGACAACTTTGTGGCCGCAAAGTTGGATCCTGGCAAGCCACCCAGGGTCATCCGCTTGCACACATTCGAACCCGGCAGGATGAAGAACGGAGGGACATGGCCACCACCAGCATCCACACACACCAGAACGGAAACATTCTGTCTGCTGTCAGCTTTTTATCGTTTGCTGGCATGCGCTTCGATGCCAGCATCTTGGTCTTGTTGCGGGACCCTTTTGCGCACGTCCCAGACTCGTCCAGGTTCCAAATACAGTCGGGTTCAAATTTGTAGTCGCAAAGCACCTTGGCCAAGTTGGTGAAGTGGGCATCCACGACGTCTATCGTACTCGACGTGCACGGACAGCCTCCATGGCCTGAGCACTGCGCGAAGAAAAGTGGTGCGAGTGACGCTTGATGAACTTCTTCACGAACGTCGACGATGGAAACGTGTCCGACACAGTACGTTCGTGCTGGCTGTTCTCGATACATACGCGGATGAAGTTCGTCATGCGTGAAGCACTGGGCGTGCAATGTCCGCTTGTCGACCGCCTCCACAATACCCATCTCTTCGCCTTGGGTCAAGACAGGTGTTGGACCATTCCGGGATAGAGGAGCCACTTGGCCATGTAGTCGCCTCTGTAGCATCATGCGACCCACACTGAACTGCGAAGCCGCCGCTCAGCAGGTCATACGTTTGGATTTGACCGCCTCTATTGCGTCAAACACTCGCAAGGACACCTCGGATTGCATGATCAGACCGTGGCTACGGTAGGGGATGGGGGTGGAATAGCCGCGGTAGCGAAGATTTGAAAATGATGTGCTGTGCTCACATGGGAAATTGTTGTTTCCCGGGGAAAAGTTGGTCCTTGCGCGCGAATGCAAAAGTCATCAATTTAGAGAGATGCATAAGGCCCTGTTCGGGGAACCAACACTCCACAACACTGAGCATATTGACACTGAACGACTCAACTTTGATTGGTCAGATTATCCGTCATCCGGATGTGTTCAGTGTTGTGTACGTCCAGGGTTGGTCAATTTGACACAGGACTCCGAGTCTCGTGTTGAGATTAACACTGAATACAGACCAGTCACTTGTGTAAACAACCTGTCTTGGGATGGCAAAGCGATCGCATGAGAACGCGCCAAGCAGCACAAACAAGAAGGCTCGCCAGGTTAAGCCTACAGCATCTGCTCTGCCACAGGCTACAGAGGTTGGAGCATTGATATCGAGCCACGCAACTGGCACGGCCGGTGTGCGCCAGAAGGCGAAGTGGTGTGTGTCCTCTGTCTCTGCAATGCTGCGTCTCCGGTACATCGGCATGGCCGATCGTTTCGACGGTGTAAAGAACAATCAAATGAAAAAGGACGCGTACGACCTGCTCGCTGCTGAACTGTCGATTGGGATGGAGCGTGTCTTCGACGCACGCAGTGTTCAAAGCAAGGTACAAAATCTGTGAAAAAGAACCTTCTTTTTCGCTATTGTGTCATTGTTGAAAAAATATTTACACATCATGTTAGATACATGACCTCAAGCAGCAGTGGTTTAAGCCGCAAGTCAAAGCGACAGGCAATGGACTTTTGGTCCGTTCCAAGCCTCAGTACTACGACATTATGTTTGAGTATTGGGGAAGTATTCCTGTTTTGTCTCGTGACACATTAATGTCGTCTGATGTTCCGGCATTGGACGGCAATGATATCGCCCATGACAGCGATGCCAGCTCGTCGGCATTGGAGAGTGAATGTGAGCCCACGGTAAAGGAGCTCCTTTATTGGAGCGCAATCTCTTTTCGACGAGACCAAGTGCGGTGAAGGTCCGCGGGAAGCAAAAAAGTGCGCGTGCGGACTCGTTGTTCATGGGTCTAGAAGCTGTCGGTGCTGGTCTCCAATCTTTGGGTACTGTGGTTGCGTTAACACGTGCTACACCATTGAACAATGAAGAAAAGATCTTGTCGGCTCTCGAAGTTCAATCTGCGGCGATTCAGCGTCAATCTGGTCAAATTGAAAGACTTTTGGAATTTTTGATTAATCGAGCATAATTAAGCCTGGTCATGAATCACGATACAGCGAACATGCAATTCTGTCTCTGCGATGTTTGGCAAGCTCTCTTAGGATGGTATTCGTCGACAGTGTTCCGGTTGGACGCGGGAATTGGTTGACAGTAGTTGTTTGTGTTGGCGTCGTTGGAGGCATCGAACAGGGGGTCATTGAATTGGGTCATCATTTTGTGCAGCACCATGCATGCCATGACATGTGTGACTGTTGTCGCTAATCGTTTCTCACTCATTGGCCCCTTAAGCACACGAATGCGCTCCTTAAGGCGTCCAAATGCGCACTCAACCGCCATTCGAGAGCTGGAGAGTACGTAGTTGAAGTTTGCCTGTCGTTGGTTTAGTGCCCCCGATCTCTCTTCATGAGGCAGGTACGGAACAAGCAGCCACGGAAACAAAGTATAGCCAGAGTCGCCAATGAGACAGCAACCTTTCGGTGCCCTCGTGCGAAATGTGCTACCAATTTCAGATAGTTTCCACAACTTTTTGTCTTTTTGTCTTTTTGTCTGAAAAGGCTCCCGGTCTCATATCAACATTAATGAATGACCCCCTGCTGTCGACAATAGCTTTTACGTTCAATGACGAGTCGCCGTGACGATTGAAGAACTCGTGCTGATGGGGACGCAAGATCTCAATCAATGTCCCATCAATTGCTCCTACTACTCCAGCCATTCCACTTGAGCTGGAGAACCCATTCTCAATTTGACGCCATACCAGTGATGAGCGGGGAAGATGTATCCACTTAGACGCCATCGAGCTTATAGACGCCGAAAAGCAACTCACGATGTTTTGACACCACGACTTTTACATGCCAAACACTCCACCAAGCTCTCGGTATCCACAAGTGGATCCCATGAAGTATAGATACACCGCAAACTTCTTTTCAAACGAATGTGCTTTAGTGTAGAGATCCAGGTTGTAGTCATGCATGTGAGCTCGAAGAATCTTGCAAATGTGGTGAAAGGTTTGTTGATTGCAACGCAATTGTTGAGGAACCACTGGTCGTACTTGTCGAAGTGAAGCATGCGTTGAAAATCCACCTCGTTAACTGTTAAAACATTGTACTTGTCTGCACTTGGTATCCGAGAAATGGTTGCAACACACACTCCAACAGCAGCAACAGCAGCAGCAAGAACAGTGATTAAAGTAATCGAGTCTTCCTGTGCTGTGGCGTTGCCATCACCGCACGTGCGAGCTCCAGCATCACACGGGCTAGGGTCAGTATCGCTCGGGCCAGGGCCAGCATCGCTCGGACCACCACCAGCAACACACGGGCCACCACCAGCAACTCATGAACCACCACTACCAGCACACGGACCACCACCATCAACACACGGGCCGCCACCAGCATTACACTGGCCAGCACCAGCAACACACGAACCACCACCAGCAACACACGGGCCACCACCAACATTACACTGGCCAGCACCAGCATCACTCGGGCCAGCACCAGCATCACACGATGTGTTACCAAACGACTTCATGGCGTGCAGAGTTAAATGTCGAAATTAGTTCAGTGTTCCCTGAACACGATTATTGGCACGTGGCGTCTCACCGGATAAAAAGGCCGGATAATGTCGTGTTCAGTGTTGGGATTTCATTCAGTGTTTTTCCGCGAACACGGCCTAATAATGTAGAGGTCCTACTGCGTGCATGATTGGTTTAAAATTCACCAATGATGTTTGTGGTACGGAACTGTTTTGGCACGGAACTATGCCCATACGTATAGGAGTACAGGGAACGACGGAATTCCTTCCCCCGTGGTAAATGTGTAATGTATTGATATTTGTATGAGGTAATATTATTTCGACGTTGAGTTTTGCTGGAAATTTTATTGCATTGTGCTTTTTCAAATGATGACGACTGCGTTTTTATTGGTCAAAATTTTGTAATTTCGACGTCAGTGAGAGCTCGCGACCAAGTTAAGAGTACTACTAGTACATTCACAACTAGTTAATCTTCCAAAAACCAAACCGTCACTGAGAGGGAGCCATTGTGGACGAGAGATTGGATACCCCACAAGCAGGCTTGCGCAATAATATATCTATCGCGACCTTTGAAATCGACCGACACAATAATGATATATCGGTATCGTTCAAGATGATCATTGTTTTCCATGTGATGTATCGATAGTTATTCTCCTACAGCTCGAATGTACTCAAATCGTTCACTCCCCAGTAGGTGGTGTTGACTCGAAGGAATATGATCATTTCGAAGTTCACCGGGTGCATGTGCTTCCGTGTGTCCGTGAGAATATGCTTGGCAAGACTGAAAAGTCTCTCGACGATGTTACTTGTTGGGAGAACGCAACGAAGGTTGACGTATTCGCTTGGGCAGTTCTCTAGCCGTCGTCGCTTAGCTTCCAACAGCTCGTCGGCAAGTGTCATTGGCGTCTCTGACACGAAGGTTTGTGAGTCATCCTGAGGCTTTCGCAGCTTCACCAAAGCGTCGGCCTCGTCCGCTGTCAACTCGTGCTCGCGGTTGGTCAGAACTTTTTCAACGGCGGAATCAAAGTTGGGGTATCTAGTGATGGGCGCATCGGGGGCCATATGAAGTAGTGAGGGGTGTCGTGCATGCAATCAGTCAAAAAGGGTTCGTGCGTCGCCCAAATCAAGTTCAGCAGCCTGAAGTCGCTGCGTAACACTTTCGAATTGTTCCAGTACGGCAAACATTTTTTCCATCCGTCGTGTTTGGGCAGAAGTAAGCATCATGGGTCCAATACCATACATGGTTTGCAAAAATGGCAAAAGTTCAAAATATCTTTTCACCATGTTGAATGTTGACGACCAACGCGTTTCGTTGCGTACAATTGGTTTAAGTTCTGTGAGCAATTTCAATTGGCCAGATAGTTTCAGTCGACAAAGTTGCTGCATGAGGTTGTGAATTTTTGCAATTTCCGTATCGTAACTGGTGAGAAATTGTATCATTGCCAAGTTGAATTTGTGTGAAAAGCAACCCACCAATGGAACATCCATCTTCACTGCAATTGATGAATTGGTCGCGCAATTGTCAGCTGTAATGAAGGCCACCTGGTCTCTTGTTTTTCCATACACTTCAAGTGTCGCCACAATAAAGTCGACGTGTGTGTCTGCACTGAGACTGTCTTCATTCAAGAGTGGGCTCATTGCAAGCAAAGGTGTACGCGAAGAAGCCGGTTCCGTATCTGAAGCCGCATCACAAAGGGGCGCGTCGTGTTTTCGCTGCAAAGCGCATGGCGAAGATGGACTTTTGACGTCAAGTTGTCTTCTCGAACGAAAAGAAGTTCAACTTGGATGGCCCGGATGAATACCGCGCGTACTGGCGTGACCTCCGTGGTGACGAAAAAGTGTTCTCGAAGCGGGTCAGCGGTGG
>NW_008580149.1:2509026-2511156 GCF_000520115.1 Aphanomyces invadans
CACGAGTCGTCTTTACAGACGAAAAGAAATTCAACTTGGACGGCCCTGACGGCTGCCAGTATTACTGGCACGATCTGCGGAAGGATCTCGAAACATACTCGAAGCGCGTTATGGGCGGCGGGTCCGTGATGATTTTGGCCAGAATATGTGCGAGCGGGAAGACTGACATGGCCATCCTCGAAGGCAAGCAGAACTCCGAGAAGTACTGCCAAACGCTTCGTGAATTTCTGCTCCCGTTCATGCAGGAGCTGCAAGAGAAGTATGGCGTCGTGGACCCAATATTCCAGCAGGACAATGCGAGTATACACTCATCTCGCTACACTTCTGAGTACCTCGAGCTCGAGAACGTCAACATCACCGAATGCCTGCCAAACGCCCCGACTTGACCATCATCGAGAACGTCTGGGGTGTTCTGGCGCAGTCTGTGCACCGAAATGGCAGACAATCTGCCACAACGGCCGATTTGAAGCGTCTAATTGCCATTTCATGGCGTTTGGACTACCCCAACGTTTTGCTGAGGTCATCATTCGTGCAGGGGCAGGAATTGATAGATAAATGTCGAAAATTCAGTGCGTCTATACTGATTTCCTTCCGACTTTAGAACGGGGTATTTTCGATAATTTCTATAAAATGATAGTATTAGAAGACGAAGGATTCTTCAAACTTTCAAATGTGCAAGGATGACAGTTTCAAAATGAAGTTGCGGATGACTTTGGGGGATAAGCACGCGCTCTATGCTGAGCACGTCTTGCGTCCTGAGGCATCATATACGACCTTGGCGCTATGGGCAGTTGAGACGTTCAAATTGCCAAATACCCCCTCAAAGTCTACAATCTGTAACATACTTAAGCGCCACCACACCCTGCACAAGCGTGCCGACAACAACATGAGGTCGATCGATCGTATCGTGACGCTGCCCGATGTCGAAGAGAAACTCATTGAGTGGGTTTTACGTTGTGAAGAACTGGGCATGTGTATTACCGGTGAATTAATCCGCACCCAAGCTAAGACCTATTGTGACGATCTCGGCATTCAAACGACGATAAAGTTCTCGAAAGGATGGCTCCAAAAGTTTCAACGGAAACATGGTTTGTCGAGCAAGCGGCAGCATGGCGAGGCCGGTTCCACACCTCGCGAAGCTGTGATCCAAGGCCGACAACACGTTCGCGCTACAACAGCGGGTTTTATTGCCATGGACGTATACAATATGGACGAAACCTCGTTCTTTTACTGCATGTCTCCTCATTGGTCGATCACGCGGAGTTGGATTCCTGGTACGAAAAGTCAAAAAAGCGTATCACTATTGCCCTACCACCAATGCCAACGGTTCAGATGTCATTGACCCGCTGTTCATTGGGAGTGCGGCACGTCCAAGATGCTTCGTCGGTCGCTCTGGCGATGACCTTGGGTTCAACTACACATCAAGCAGAAAGGCCTGGATGAATGGCAGCATCTTTTCGTCGTACCTGATGAACTTGAACGCTCGCATGGCGGCCAATGACCGAAAGATCCTACTCTTTGTTGACAATGCACCTGCTCATAAAGTCGTTGATGAGACGGAATTGACAAATGTAAAGCTGGCAATGCTACCGAAAAATACAACAGCTTACCTTCAGCCCCAGGATGCTGGAATAATAGCCTCATTTAAGGCTAAGGTGAAGAATATCTAGGTGAAGAACGCTTTGGCTCAAATCAATTCCGTGATGGCCGGGCAGCAGGACAGACTTTATGAAGTGCCTCTGGTTGAGGCCATGGGCTGGGCGCGTGAAGCATGGCGATCTGTTTCTCGGACAACTGTTGTGAACTGTTGGGAACGGACGGGTGTTATCGATTCTACTATGTCGTCTTCGAGTGTAAATGTCAGTAACATGCATGTCCATTGATAACCATTGGTTTCAACAAGTAATACCTTTTAAAGTATATATTCTGGGAAAATTGAATAATTGTTACCGTTTCGAAGTTGGAGGGAAATGAGTAATTTGTGGACACCGTCACATTCGAAGCGTAGGTGTTTTCGCTTTGTCGGTTCGATTTTCGTTGCTGGTCATGTGGCTATCACGGTATTGTTTCGTTTGGCGTGCGCTGTCATAAGGGCTTAGGATAATTCACTAACAACTCGAAACTGCACTC
>NW_008580149.1:2515087-2528629 GCF_000520115.1 Aphanomyces invadans
ATCTTTTCGTCGTACCTGATGAACTTGAACGCTCGCATGGCGGCCAATGACCGAAAGATCCTACTCTTTGTCGACAATGCACCTGCTCATCAAGTCGTTGATGAGACGGAATTGACAAATGTGAAGCTGGCAATGCTACCGAAAAATACAACAGCTTACCTTCAGTCCCAGGATGCTGGAATAATAGCCTCATTTAAGGCTAATGTGAAGAATATCCAGGTGAAGAACGCTTTGGCTCAAATCAATTCCGTGATGGCCGGGCAGCAGGACAGACATTATGAAGTGCCTCTGGTTGAGGCCATGGGCTGGGCGCTTGAAGCATGGCGATCTGTTTCTCGGACAACTGTTGTGAACTGTTGAGAACGGACGGGTGTTGTCGATTCTAATCTGTCGTCTTCGAGTGTAAATGTCGAGTAACATGCATGTCCATTGATAACCATTGGTTTCAACAAGTAATACCTTTTCAAGTATATATTCTGGGAAAATTGAATAATTGTTACCGTTTCGAAGTCGGAGGGAAATCAGTAATTTGTAGACACCGTCACATTCGAATCGTCGTGTTTTCGCTTTGTCGGTTCGATTTTGGTTGCTGGTCATGTGGCTATCACGGTGTTGTTTCGTTTGGCGTGCACTGTCAAAAGGTCTGAGGATAATTCACTAACAACTCGAAACTGCACTCTTGGCCGAGTTGATCGGACAAACGTCGCTCCGTGCGCTGACGTCCCAGGCATTCGTGGAGCCGTCTGGGACATCCATCCCAAGGCTCAAAGGAAAGGTAGACATGGTACAGAAGTGGATCGCGTTAGACAACATCTAGAATCGACGCTTCGCTCGATCGAAACGTTGCTACATGACTTGTGTGTACGCCTTTGACGAGTCGGCGCTGTATCTGCCGCGGGACATGGCCATTTGTGCAATCGCGACAACCACGACACCGGCGACGAACCCCATCGAGCTCAACAGGGCCCAGTTGGACGGAGTGTCGGCGACCGTGATCAGGCTGCGGTAGTACGACGTTGCGTCGTTGTAGGCAGGCGTGTATCGGTAGTGGGCCTTGTACTGGGCGGCATCGTCCACGGCAGGTCGCTCGGCGCAGTCGATGTACCGGGACAGCAAGCACGACGGGTTGTAGCACGTGTTGGGGCTCGGCTCGAGCGGAAGGATGCGGCCCCAGTTGATGTTGACCGTGTCGAAAGCTGACGTGCACCAGTCGTTCTGGTCCAAGTACGGCGAGTCGCGGCCGCCGTTGTCGCGGTGGGGAATCTCAGCGGCATTGGGGAGGGTCGGGTGGATGTGTAGGTGGGCGAGGGTCTTGTAGGTGTCGCGGTCGACGTGGAAGAAGTCGAGCGCGGCCCAGAACGCGGCCTTCTGGTCGTCCGACAAGTGATCTTCGACACCCTTGAAGATCGTAAACGCGAGAATCGTCTTGTCCACCAGGCCTTCGAAGTCCGGCTGCAGCGCCGACTCTTGCAGTGTGAACTCCCCCTTGTGGCTCTCCGAGTACACAATTGTCGTGTACTCGATATCGTCGAGTGTGGAACACGTAGCAGGCACGTCGGGGACGTACTCGCCGCGGGGGACGTGTGGGTATGTCTTGTCCTTCTTGGCCGCCTGGACGTTGGCAAACGATCGGCAGCATCGTGTGTGCTGGCGGAATCGCGCCAAGTGGCGGGGGCAGTACGACGGATCGTCCCAGCTCACTTTGTAGCCCTGGGTGCACGCTCGCTCGGGGGTGTTGGCTGCGAGCCACGACGCTTGAATCCCCGTGAGATCGCTGCCTGCCTTCGCCTTGTCTTCGTCGGACGCGCTGTCGTCATCCAGCACGCGCTTGGCTTCGTCCGCGGCCCACGTCAAGTAGTCGAGAGCCGCCGAACGGGACGGATTGTTGCATCCTTCGTGGTCCGGGGACACTGCGAGCTGCTCGAAACGGACATCCTGGACTTCCCCCGACTCGACAAACTCGACCGAGTACTTGTCAATGGAGAAGCAGAAATCGCCCGTGTCGACGCCGGCAAAGTACGCGATCAAACTGACCGTGTAAAAGTGCTCGCATGTGTCCCGGATGCCTCCCGCCGGCGTGATCGGGTCGTACGGCGTGCCTTCTGGAAAAGCCCCGGGTCCCCCGCGGCCGTACGCTTGGGGCTTCCACCCATCGTCGCCCCAGACTTGGACAGGGAAGTGGAACGCGAGGTCGTGGATGGGGCTGCCGGGAAAGTTGACGAGGTATTCGGGTTTGATCCCAGCCGACTCGTGGGTGGGGAGGTGGATCGAGTGACCCCCGACGGTCGCGACGGGGTTCAAGTGGTGGTTGATTGCCGAGTAGTAGTTTGGGTACACGATCAAGGACGCCGTGTTGGGGGCGTTCTGGCTCGGGGACAGCGAGATCTTGGTCGACTTGGTCGCCCACGACCCAGGGGCGTCGTGGAGCAGGTCCGCCAGCAGCTCGACCTCGGACTTTGGGGCCTCGGGACGAGACCCATCGGCCAGCAACTCCCTCTGGACGCCATCGTGCAGCTCCTTGTCTGTCCACACCGTCGACTTGGACAAGAGGTCGCTGAGCGCAAACGATTGCTGGTAGTTGTTTTCTTCCGGGTTGTCGTAGTCGCCGTTCGTGCACGTCTTCAAGATCGAGTTCAGGCACGTGCCAGCGGCATTGCCAAACACTTGCTGCGCGTTACTCTGGTCTGCAAAGTACACGAGAGACCCCGTCACGCAGCTGCCGTACGTCGCCAGCGCCTGCGACGCGATCGCGCTCTTGACAAGTGTGAACGAGTCGGGGTTGTCAGCCAGGAACAAGTTCACGGGGGTGAGGGTGTCGCCAATCGTCACACGCTGGATGTCGGCGATCGTGTACAGGGCGGCCAGCGCGGCATCGTCCGTGCACGACTGGGCGGCGACGCTGACCTTGCCGTTGTTGCACCCTTCGGCGGACAAGTCTTGGCACAACGTTGTCGTAAACGCCTGGATGCAGTGCGCGGCTCGGGCAGTCGTGGCAAAGTCCTGGATGACGTTCACGTCCAGGAGACACTCGGTGAAGGTCAGCTGGGCGTCGCAGAATTGCTGCGTGTTCCAAAACTTGATAAACTCGGCGTGTGCTGGAGCGGGGGTGGTCCTTGTCGGCGACTGATATGGTGGTGACGGCGGAAGGTAGTCTTCGTCGTACCCGTGATCGGTTCCATACCCGTCGTCACCATAGCCGGGAGCTTCTGTCCCGTAGCCAGGTTCGGCAGTGGTTGTGGTGGGTGAGCCGTAGCCTGGCTCGGGACTGCTTGTCGTCGTGGTGGGTTCCGGAGTCGGCGCTGGAGTTGGGGCAGGAGTCGGGACTGGAGTGGGGGCGGGAGTTGGTGCCGGAGTAGGTACCGGAGTTGGAGCGGGTGTAGGAGCCGGAGTAGGTGCAGGAGTAGGTGCCGGAGTCGGCGCAGGGGTAGGTGCTGGAGTTGGAGCGGGAGTGGGAACTGGTGTAGGAGCCGGAGTTGGGGATGGAGTTGGGGCTGGAGTAGGAGCGGGCGTGGGTACTGGCGTAGGAGCCGGAGTAGGTGCTGGAGTGGGGGCGGGAGTTGGAGCGGGTGTAGGAGCAGGAGTTGGTGCCGGGGTAGGTGCCGGGGTAGGTGCCGGTGTTGGTGCTGGCGTTGGTACCGGAGTCGGCGCAGGAGTGGGGGCGGGAGTTGGAGCGGGAGTCGGCGCAGGGGTAGGTGCAGGGGTGGGAGCGGGAGTTGGTGCTGGTGTAGGTGCAGGAGTGGGTGCAGGAGTTGGTACCGGTGTTGGTGCTGGCGTTGGTACTGGAGTCGGCGCAGGGGTCGGTGCGGGTGTGGGGGCGGGAGTTGGAGCAGGGGTTGGTGCAGGAGTGGGTTCTGGTGTAGGAGCCGGAGTAGGTGCTGGAGTTGGAGCAGGTGTTGGTGCAGGAGTAGGTTCTGGTGTAGGAGCCGGAGTAGGTGAAGGTGTGGGGGCGGGAGTTGGCGCAGGGGTAGGTGCTGGTGTTGGAGCTGGAGTAGGTGCTGGGGTTGGAGCAGGCGTCGGCGCTGGAGTAGGTGGTGTTCGTGTTGTAGTTGGTTGAGGTGTTCGTGACGGTGTTGGTGGAGGGGGTGGTGTCGTGGCAGCAGGTCTTGTAGGGGCCGCTTCCACAAGGTTCAACCCTTGCAAGACGATCGGCGCCAAGGTCGTGAGAAGATAGCTGATCTTCATCGAACGCAGGCTAGTTTGGAAGTGAGATCTTTGACAGGCACGCCGCTGAGGCGCTGCCACGCCATTGGTGGTCAAAATTTCATATCCGTGTGGGGAATCCCGCACTCTTGATTGGTCCGACCTCTCAATATTGGCCGAAAATTTCTTGAAAATCGGGTAGTTTCGTGGGAATTTTTAGGGGGTTACAATTTGATGTGCATCAAGTGGGGGCGACTGAGTGCGATTGGTGCGAGATTTTTCAAATCTTGGTCGCGATCTTCGACGGTCGTGGCGACGGCCCACAGCCACGTACCCACTCTTGCATTTGCACAGCGCCTTGCCATGCGACCACTCTCGCATTGGGTTGTCGCGTCGGCAGCAGTGGCGGCCACGACGGCTGCGACAGAGGAACACCACCACCGCGGGGGCGTGGTCCAGTTCAAACCGCCGTTCAAGGCATTCGACCCAAACCATCACAAAGCTGTGTTTGCGCACTTTCGCGGGTGTGCGTCGCAGTGTTCAAGAAACGACTCGTACGACGCGTTCGAGAAAGACCCTTGGGGAGCCTTCACCTACCTCGGCGGGTACTCGGCGTGCGTGACATCGTGTCTCGCCCACGAAATCCTCCAACTTGTCACGTACTACAAGTCGACGTACGCCAAGCTCCTGGACGTGACGGAGAACCAACTGCGACTGACCAAAGGGTACATTGCTGGTACGCACGACTTCGACGTGATCGGGAACCGCACCCACGTCGGGTACTCATGCGTCCTCCCCGACGAATACTTTATCCAGTGGTCCAAAGTCATGGTCGAAGTGCCCATCTACTTTGACGACCGAGGCAACGGAAACAACAACCCGAACGACGTCGTCGGCGGAACGTTTGTCCGTGCTGACATGTACTTGAGGTACTGCGCCAACGTCGAACGAGGCGATGCATCGCTCGATTTCAACGCGCTTGACGACGCCAACGGCCTCGGTGGGCTCAAGGTCCGCTGCCACAACGTGCTGATGAATTACCTAACCGAGCTCAAGCAAACGATCGGGCACTCGATCTTGCATCCAGCCTTGGCCAGCACCGTCCCTGACGGTTCCTGTACCAAGCGCGTTAACTGCCACGTGACCCTCAAGCCAAATCCCAAGGCGACGGCGGTCGCGGCCGACCATGTGTGCGTCGCGGAAAAGACACTAGCGCATGACGCCGCCCGTCATGGCGGGCCATTTCACTTGAACGAGAACCGCGCTGACGACTTTGCGTACCTCCAAGATCTATTGATCCGCTACGTGAACCACGACACGGGCAAGTGCGACGACGTCGTGATCGACTCGGCGGCGAACGGAGATGCCGCGACGCCGCTCACAATCTCGTTCAAGAAGGTGCCCTCGAAGCACTTGGATCTGTTTACGATCTCAGGTCTCCCACACTTCGACCCGGACAGCCAAACGTTCACGCTGGACGGGGCGTTGGGCGTGTCGGGGGTGTCCATCACACCCAACGATGTCGAGGGCGTCAAGAACATGGAGTGGCTCGTGTTTCCTCACCCGACGGAAGAGAACGCCCACGGCGTGTACCAACCTGGTCCGTTCGAGTACTCGAATGCCCGGCAGTACCTCAACCACTTGGCATTCCAGGCGACGTTCTCGGGCATGTGCGAAGGGTTCGAGGACTCTCTCGATGGATCCCCCACCGCCGTTCAAGTGAATCAACCGTACTCAATCGCGTGCTTGTACCGCATCTTCTCGCTCAAGTGCGACTGCATGCAGGCCGTTCTCCAATGCTACTCACTCCAAGCGCAGTACTCCACCGCCGTCGGGAAAACTCTCGGCCGTGCTGCGTCCATCCTGTGCGGGTTTGTCCTGTGCCAGAAGTCGAGTGTGTACAAGATGTTCCTCAATAGCCAAGGGGTGAGCCACTCGACGATATTGGCTGAAGTCTTGTTGCGTGCGAGCGAGCAAGTCCAGTCGACGCTCCCGATGGCGTCCGCGGCGCTCGTGTCGTTTGTGGTCGGAATGGTTGCCTTCGTCGTGGCCAAAAAGGTAGCGTCCCCCGCCCCCAAGTGTTCCATGGAAGACGGGTATGCCAACCTCATCTAACTGAGCGCGCCGACAACGAAAATCGAGCACTAGTATGTGAATGAACGTGATTGTATGGCCCATTCGCTACGTCGTAATGGTGTTCGTTTGCTCTGATCGATTGGGTATTTGGTAGCTCCTGTGGCCAGCAACTCGGACACGGGCGTACGTGTCCATTCGTGTGGTCGTAGCTTCCAGTGGGAACGCAGGATGACCCAGCAACCATTGATTCGTTTGAATACAGCGGGACCAAGACGGATCTCCCACGGCTAAAGCATCCTTACCATAGGGTGGATGTCAAAACCGTTGCCGGAAGGGAGCGCAGTCGCCAGCGTTTGCTGGCCATCGTGCCTACGAAGCAGCAAGATGGCGAAACGTAGTCACTAATGGCTCTCATGATGTCGGCAGGGCGTCTGTAGGAGCACATGACAGACACACTTGAGCGTGCGCCGTCGTGCACAACATTACGTCATCCATGGCATACACGCCGACGATCATCCATTGTTCACCTCGGGTCCCCAAGAGGTTTCGATGGACCTGGAGTAAAGGATGCCACGTTTGATCTCCCACATTGCGTCACGACGAGGTACGATGCGCCCATGTCCTTCATGCTCACTTGGAGCCTGATGGCAAATGAAGCATCGATACGTCCAACCAGCCCAAGCCATCCCTCGTGCATGATCGCTGCAGCACGTGCCATCAGGGCTCGACCATTGTCTCAACTACGGATAAAGAATGTCCGGTTAAAACTTTAAAAGTTATGCACAATTAAATATCGCCGTCCGTTGAGTTTCGTCGGCGACAGCAACGCGATGAACTCGACGGACGTGACGGCCATCAGTATTCATGGAGTGAACCCACAGCACCTTGTCGTACGCACGTGGAATGAAAATGGCGGACGAAACTGATGCATTTGAGTAGGAGAAGATCCTGCGGAATCGTATCTACGACTGCATGTACTGGAAAGGTACTCGCACGACAGAACCCATCGTCGTCTTACGTGCTGTTGTAGAGCAATGCTTTGGGCTCACGGCGGAAACGCTTGTGGACAAGGCCATTGAACTCACACACATTGGGGGACACTTTGGCGGAAACCAACAACCCACACCGTTCCTCTGCCTCATTTTGAAGATGCTCCAGATCCAGCCCGACTTGGAGGTATGTAGCGTTGGAATCGGGTGTCAACTCACCATTCGTGCGTGTAGATTGTCGTCGAGTTCATCAAGAACGGAGACTACAAGTATGTGACCATCCTCGGCGCGTTCTACCTGCGGCTCGTCGGAAAACCGACAGAAGTGTATCCAATGCTGGAAGAGCTCTTGGCCGATTACCGCAAGATTCGCAAGCGCAACACGTTAGGTGGTGTCTCTCCCGTTCCATCCAACGCGTTCGTGCTGATTGCCTGATCGTAGGATGGGAAATGCTCCACGTCGACGAAGTGGCCGACATCCTGCTCAAGGAGGAGTACTTCTGCGACATAGCCTTGCCGCATCTCGTCGACCGATACCAACTGGAAACGACCAACGCGCTCAAGAAGTACGTTAGTCCTTTGGAGACCGAGTTGGTCTCGGACGACGACTCGGACGACTCGGATTAACATTCGACCCGTTTTTTTTTCAAATTTGGACTACTTTCTCCAATTTTTCAAGTTTTATCCAGATTGCAGAGGATTTCGCCATATTTTCAGGTTTCATCGAATTTTTTCAATTGCTGTACTTTCGTTGGACGGAACGCGTCAAAAAGGACAACGAATCGCAGTAATTTTTGTGAATTATTTCCGATATTGTCGTTGCAATTTTCACCAATTTTGACAGATGGATTTCATCAAATTTGAGTCAGAAGTTTGAAAAATGGGTGAAATTCGCTAGGCTGAGCCAAAACCTTGAAAAATGGTGTACCATGGCGACAAGCGGCGACGGCTTGTGGCCGTGGGCTTGAGTGCGCTCGTCGGTTCCGTGTGCATTATGAGCGGGTTCTTTGGACTGGACATGGACGTCCTCCAGGTGAATCTCGCACCCGATGCCGTTTCCAGCGACATCCAAGAGCATGAAACGCCGTCGTCGCAACCTCTTCCGAAAGCGTTTGACCGACTCGTGTTGGTCGTGATCGACGCATTGCGAGCAGACATGGTGCTCGGAAATGCTGCCATCCATCGCAGTCATCACTACGGAGAAGATTTGTCGATGTTTATGCCGTTCACGGCGCAGTTAGCGCGACAGGACGGCACCGTCGCGTACGTGGCGCAAGCCGGCGTGCCGACGGTAACGATGCCGCGACTAAAGGCCTTAACGACTGGCAAACAGCCCGCGTTTATCGACGTGCTGCGCAACTTCAACTCGAAAGCGGTCGACGATGACAACATCATGCAGATGTTCTTCCACGGTATGGATTGCAAAATTGTAGGAAGCTTGTAGTTGCTCATCGCAGTCGTAGCGGGGTACCGCATGGTGCTGTACGGCGACGAAACGTGGCTTGCGCTATTTCCTCATATTTTTCACCGACACGACGGTATGTCCATCGATATTTGGACGCGTTTGCTGCATGTCTGCGCTGACGGAATGCGGGGTAGCTACGTCGGGTTTCTTCACGCGCGACACTGTCTTTGTCGACTCGAACGTGACGCGCCACCTTAACGAAGAACTTGACCCAAGGATGGCATCGCCAAAGAGCCGCGACTGGGACGTCCTGGTGCTGCACTACCTCGGCGTGGACCACGTGGGGCACCTCCATGGGCCGCACTCGTCGTCCATGCGCCACAAGCTCGGTGAAATGGACGCGGTGCTGCAAATGATTCACCACGCCATTCAAAAACAGGACGCGATTCGGCAGCAGGATACCACATCATCTCAAAAGAGCTTGCCCACGCTTCTCGTCTTGTGCAGCGACCACGGTACAGCTGTCAACCTGTGGGGTCGACTCGGATGCGTGTTGGCGTGACGTAAATGGTGAAATAGGCATGACCAATACTGGCAATCACGGGGGCGCATCCGCGGAGGAATCGTCGGCCTTACTTCTGTTTGTATTGCCTCCAATGCGCGAGACCGCCCCAACTGCGCAGCATCAGCAGCAGGGCGCCGAAGCTGACGGCCCGTCGCGAGGTGAACGGAGGTCTTCGTTGTTTCGCCGCGTGTTGCAGGTGGATCTGGTGCCGACCCTCGCCGCGTTATTTGGCCTGCGTATTCCCACGACCAACACGGGCAAAACTTTGCACGACGTCGTGAACGCCGCCGGCATGAAGGAACCTGTCGAAGCGCTTCGGCGAAACTTGGACCAACTCACGAAATCGTGGTCGCCCGCCGACCGAGCCAAGCTGTGGAAGATGCCAGGGACGTCATATTCCAGCGAGGCAGGGTTGACGGAAGCACTGGAGCGTGCCCAAGCGGCAGTACTGGAGAGCGATGGAAGCGAGTACAATGCAGGCGCGATCGTCGTGGGTATTGCATGCATGGCGTTCGGAATGGCCCTGTCATTTTCGGCGTCTGGAGTCGAGAGTGTGTGGACGAGAAAGTCGTGGAGTCTTGTCGTCCTGGCTGCAGGGACCGTCATGCAAGTGGCCAGCTATGGCTCGAGTTCCGCCATAGAGAATGAGCACACGACGTGGAACTTCATCTTGACGACGCTGTGGATGTTTCTTGCGCTTAGGCACGTTGCTGCCAAAGGTATGCCATTTTCAAACGAACGATGCAAGCATGACAGGATGGGAAATAGACTATCGCGACGTGCCCCTGGTTGCCCTGCTTGCCGTCACAACGCGACTCCTTCGAAGCCGCAACCAAGTGATCAACTTTGCCCGGCTCAACGACCTTCCATTGCTTGCCACGTTGAAGAACACGTCGGTCGGGTTTGAATATGAGCAGGATGATTCGTTGTCGGTGCTCACGACGCGGTCGCTTCTCGACGATTTCGAGTTGCCACCAGGGTACGAGAAAATCGGCGCCGTCGTGTGCATCGGGCTGTATGGGATCTGGAAGCTGCAACATCTCGGTGTTGCAATGTTCTGGCACGCCTTGCTTCAAGTGGTTTTCGTTGGCGGGCTTGCTGCAGCGCTCGCGTTTGCCCTCTGCCCGACCGTCGCGGCATTTGCCCATGCCACGTACATGGCCGCCGCCCTCCTACTCGTGTCGTCTTGGGGTGTGAGTACGAAGAACGCAGCATCGACGTCCTCGTCGCATCGGCGCTTCATCCCCATGGAACTGTCCGCGTGGCTGCTCGGTCTGCTCCTTCAACGGTGGGTTGGCGGCAGTTTCAAAGTTCCTGTAACGAACGAATTGTTCTTCTAGCGAGTCAAATTCGGCAGTTTTGGCGATCCTATGCGTACAACAAGCATGCTCCTTTGCGTGGCAGAGGCGGCGCCGTCATGACGACGACGTGTCCATCGTAGCGGCTATGTCAACACTGTGGATGTCCAAATGTGCGTTCTACGCCCTAGGCAACTCCCATCTCATGACCACGATCGACATCTCAATGGCGTACACGGGGTTGACAACGTACTCTCAAGGCATAGTTGGATTCCTCACGTATTTCATTGTGATGACGGGGCCGACGGTGGTGCTACTCGCGTCCTTTTCTGCCGGCTCAGCCGTCGACATGCTCCCGACTTTGTGGTGCCTTGAGCTGTTGAGTTGCCTCGTGTACAGGTATCATCCACTGGAGTCCGAATGTCGTCATCACCCGTCCGCCCCAGCGCGATCATGTATGCAATGCGATTCCACTTGTTCGTGTGGAGTGTATTTGCCCCCAAGGTATTGTACCAGCAATCCAATATTCACCAGCATCTACACTGCGTGTAGATGATGTATCACCTGGCGATTCTTGTCTGGGACGCCGCGATCACGGCCGTTGCGGTGGTCGTGCCAACGCGCTCGTAAACTCAAGACGACACATACCTACGTTTCTCAGTTCGCAGCTTTGTCATGTAGAGATAATAAATTGCCTCTAGTCTGTTAAGCCCAAAATATCTACTTGTCGGCCGAGAGGTCTTCCTTCTTGGCGACAATTTGTTCAATGCCGCAGGCCTTCAACACGGAGACGGCCAACTGCTTGCCAGCGTCGAAGTCAGCGCGGATTTCGTCGCCGAACCCTTCAGGGATCAACGGCAACTTGATGTCTTCGCGCGTGTCACCGTTTTCGTCCATCAACGAGACAAAGTCTTCGTCCGTGATGTCCAACAAAGTGTATTCGGCACGGGTGACGAACGGCACGGAGCAGTTGTGGGACGAAGGCACAATATCTTCGTACTTCTTGTTCGTGAAGATGTCCAACGCGGTAAAGTTGCACTTAGCGTGGCCGTGCTTGCCGGTCTTCGAGGTGGCAATGCTCACGACCTTGCACGGGTGTCCCTTGATCATGATGAACCCGCCCTTCTTCACCTGACCGGCTTCCATGGGGTACGTCTCCGACGCACCGGCATCGGACGATTCAAAGGAGTAGTCTTCGTCAGCCATGCTATTCGAACCGAGAAATACGAGAATGTGTCGAGGGAGGATTTCCGGGCACTTGCCACCCAATCCCATCCAATGAACGGGGGACCAGTCATTTTGCAGTATTCTTTTCAGCCAATTATGTCATGTCAATCTCCATTATTTTAGCCAATCCGATAGCTGAAAACGTATCCGGAGGAAGCAATCAACGACGATCTAGCCAATCACAACGCTGACATTATCCGGATCGACGCCCCGCGGCGTGTCCCAAGTCGCAGGTGGTGCGACGAGGGATGCGTCGTCCAAGCCAACTGCGTGGGGCGACAGTTGACATCCCACCGAAATGTGCGAGTCGCCTGGATTGTCGGCTTGGAAGGTTTATTCTATACGTTAAAGTACGTCGGTCGTGGGTGGGGGCTCGAGTAAAACGCAATTGCGTTTTACTCGAACTTCAACTTGAGAATGGTGGTGGGGCAAACGAGAATGATGGTCGACTTCGTTTTTGCCCAAGGGAGGCACGGAGGCTGCATGCCAAAGGCGATTTATGGCGGCATCCCCATCCGACTCACGCAATACAGAACCTCATTTACGATATCATCATGCGCTCGTCAAACCGCGTGCACACGACAACTGTCTGGAGTACAATATATCGAAATGCTGGGTTTAGCTTGTTACGTTTGCTTTTTGGATGACTTGTCTTCACCAATAGTCAAGCCCCAAGGGCGATATTTTATCCTTACGCAATGCCATTCCCGCGGCTTGCTGCTGGACAAATGATAGCTATCGTTATCATATGTGGTGTACTGAACCCATTTGCTGAGGTGGTGTTGGTGGTGTGCTCCGATCTTGGAAGCCGTTGCCGTCATGTGGACGATTGATAATGCGTAAGTTTGTTTCTACGCCACTCACAAATCATCCAAGGCAAAGTCAGCTGTCTCATTTTGCAGCGTGTTATACATCAAAAGTGCCAAGGTCCATACGTCGGCGTTGACGCTGAAAGATCGTCGGGCGTTGGACCAATTCCTCCTCCCCACCACCCCATACGGAATTGCCCACACTCAACAGATCCAACCATCATGGCTTTCACGACATTGGCTTTGGTCGCCGTCGTCGCCGCCATGGTCTCGCTGTCCGGCGCTGCCGGGGTCAAGAATGGCATGTACGCCCTTGTCAACTACGCAAAGCACACCACTGTCAAAATGACGTACCTGCCATACGGCAACCTCCGGCGACGACGGCTGCCGCACGCACGGCCAGTTCGGTCAGGCCAACCGTCACATGGAGGTTTACCGCGGGACCAAGTTCGAGGAGTCGATCTGCGGTTGGACCACTGCGTTTGCAGCATGACTTGTGTGATGTCCATGGGTGGATGCGCCCCATTTCAGTTTAGCAACATCGTCAGTTGCCGGTCACCAAGACGTCGTAACCTCTTCCATCGATCCCATGAAGAGCTTGGGACTGGACTTCATCAATATCGATTGATAATGCCCCACGAAAGCCGAGTGGGGATTCTTTTGTTACCTGCTGTTCGTCGTGGACTTCGATGTCACATTTTGTGTGGCAATCTGGACATTACTTTGTCATGTCCTGTCGCCTCACATTGCGAATCCATTGTGGTATATTGCGACCCATGAGTAATATTGTTCGAAGGAAAGATATTTGGGTCGCTGCAGCAACGCAACATGATTATTCACTCTTGTGGTATGCACACGGGATGAACTCGAACAATGCTAAGCAGCTAGTTCAGGCCAACAAAATCTCTCGATGAGGGACAAGTTCGTGCTGCACAGAAACGGGATGGCCCAAAAGGATGAAGGCACTTTCCATCCTTGCCCGTCCCCACCTCGAACCTCCCCCACATGTTGCATCTGCCCCAATAAATACAATA